>NW_020524405.1:110000-115562 GCF_003368295.1 Carassius auratus
GAAGGTAAAGGAAGACTGTGTCAGTGGACACATAAACAGGATTTAATCATATAGAGTTAATCATATTCAATACCATTCGTCCCTTACATGGCTCTTCTTCCCAAATCAGTGTTTTGTTTGAGTGTTTGTGTATGTTAGGTTTATGTCTGAAGGCAGGAAAGCACAATGCATGTTTGATGTATGTGTTAGTGTGTGTGGTTTTAGGGGATGATGGAGGTCCTGTTCTCATCTTCCCTGGACCTGTGGCTTATCTTTCAGTGTAGAGGCGTCTGGAGCGTTCTCTGAACTTGAGGCCAGCTGGCTTGGCCATCGTGCTGCCCAGCGAGATCTGCAGAAACTGATGGAGACAGTGAAGAAACATGCTTTCTGGCCTTATTTTTACACAGACACACACACAGACACGTTATGGCCTAAAAGGCTCTTTCAGATTCTGTGCTGTTTCTGCCCACTTGGATCGTGGAGGGAAAAAGAAAGGAAGAAAAATAGAGAGTTCGAGGTCAAATGTCCTCTGGCTATGATGTGGCTTCTGTCTCACCCAATCAGATTTCTAGAATCAAAACTGTGTGCTGTTGTGACAATGCAAACATGAGAGAATTACCACAAGCACTAAACACATACACACATGCAGGTCCACACATCTTAATTTTTATACAATGGAGAGAACTTTCCGTTGATTTGGTTATTTATATATTGAGAATATATTTTGTATATTTACGTTACAGCCTACTGTATATTCTTTACTTTAAAAATAGTTTACATGTCGAATTTAAAAAAATATGTATTTTTTAAGTTTATTATACTCACCAAGACTGCATTTATTTGACCAAATATACAGTAAAAATAGAAATATTGACTTTTTTTGCTATTTAAAATCATGTTTTCAATTTTAATATATTTAAAAATAGAAATCATTCAGAAACCAGTCTATTATTATTATTTCTTATTATTATCAATGTTGAAAAGCAGTTGTACTCAGTGTTCCCTCAACGATGCACACGTGTGCGGCCACACACTTCATACGTTGCAACTGCGCAGAAGAATAATATGCTGCACACACCATAAAATCAAAATTATGTCATTAATAATTCACCCTCATGTCGTTCCAAACCCCTGAAACCTCCGTTTATCTTCGGAACACAGTTTAAGATATTTTAGATTTAGTCCGAGAGCTCTCAGTCCCTCCATTGAAACTGTGTGCATATAGTATACTGTCCGTGTCCGGAAAGGTAAGAAAAACATCATCAAAGTAGTCCATGTGACATCAGAGGGTCAGTTAGAATTTTTTTAAGTATTAAAAATACATTTTGGTACAAAAATAGCAAAAACTACGACTTTATTCATTGTCTTCCGTGTCTGTTGTGAGAGAGTTCAAAACAAAGCAGTTTGTGATATCCGGTTTGCGAACGAATCATTCAATGTAACCAGATCTTTTTGAACCAGTTCACCAAATTGCATCTCCAGTAAGCATTAATCCACAAATGACTTAAGCTGTTAACTTTTTTAATGTGGCTGACACTCTTTCTGAGTTCAAACAAACCAATATAATTCATTTACTCAAACAGTAGACTGACTGAACTGCTGTGAAGAGAGAACTGAAGATGAACACCGAGCCGAGCCAGATAATGAATGAAACATTGACTCGTTCATGAGTCAAGAACCGTTTCTGAAATAGCAGATGATGAGCGCAGAACTGTAACAAAACTGAGAGACATTTACAGTCACAGATTATATTAGATTATATTATATATTAGATTATATTATATTAAATTTTAAATGTAATAAATTATTGACTTCAAAAAATGCAAAAAGGGAATTCATGAGCCAAAATTTGCTTATATTTTTCATATTATATTATTATATAATTACATTATAAGTGGTCCTCAAGGGGATAATAATGGATGTTTCAACACCGGTTTCCCAAAAAATGCATCTTGACCTGCTATTCGCCAGACAAACAGACTCATTCCAATGTTATTGTGTCAGAATGGTCAGTTGCTCACAGTAGAAGCCTACTGTGGCTACAGAGCCACAGTAGAAGCCTACAGAAGACTCTGTAGTTGCTTTGCATATTAATCTAAGATAGGAGAAAGTATTTTAACTTTAGGATTACACAGCTTTCAACCCAGTTTACTCAAAGTGATCTGGCCTGTTAAAGAGGTTTACTTGCGCTGAAACCTCAGAAGAGAAGGCGATAGTTGGAAAGAGATATACATATGTGTATTTAGATTCCATCTCCAGCAGACAGATTTAGGACACTAGTCAAACAGAAATCCCAAAACATGCAACAGAAGCACAATGAAAAGTGAAATAAAACCTGAAACTGATCCACCTGAAGTTTCACAGTTGGACATCACAATACTGACCCATCTCGCTGACCTTCATCTTTGGCTCAAATCTACCGATTTGCAGCTGGGTTTCTGTTTTAACATCACAGAGACAAACAAATGTGAGAAGAGGTCATGAGTGTCTGATCCAATCACTCTTACACATACACTCGTGCACACATCAGTAGAGTGGCAGACGGTCGGCGCTTGCAATCCCGCTGAGGGAACATTAACTGCCATGTGAACTTTATTAGAGAGCCCTGCTTTAATTATCAAAAGCCACTCAAAGCCGTGTTTGTTATTTGTGCCCAATAAGAGAAGAAAGGGGTGAAAGATCAGGGCTGTGGTCAGTTGAGTAAAATATGTGTGGTGTGTGCATGTGCGGAAGTTAAAGCCAGGTGTGCTGTAGTTTGAGACGTAGTAGTGTAATGTGCTCAGTGGACCAACCCCATGAGGAAAACAGAGGGGTTCATTAAAATGAGATGCGACTGCCACTACTACCACCAGAGAGTTGGGAAAACAAACAAAACCTTCTAAAATCACTCTTTCTGGGTCTGTTCCAAAACCCTGGAAAGATGCATACCTAGATAGCATTTTGAGGTATCATAAGTAAACTGTTCCATTTGTTATGCTGCCTTTTGAGAGACCTTGTTTGGCAGAATTCTATTTTAGATGCACTGCAATTGACACATTATGGCCCATTTTCACAGACAGGGTTTATGTTAAGACAGGATTAGACCATAGGTCATTTAGGACATTTAAGTAGTGTTTTAGAATATGCCTTAGATAAAAACATTACAAGTGTGCATCTTGAGAAAAAACAATGAATCTGACATATTTTAGATCAGTCAAGTTTCTTTCAGTTAAAACAGCCCAGACATGCATTTTAGTCTGGGACTAGGCTTAAGCCTTGTCTAGGAAACCGGAGGTATGTGTTTTAAAAAAAAAAAAATAAAAATAAATCTTTCATGAACATCAAGATTTATTTTTATTTTTCATTTTTAAGCACTTTGTGATACCTTGTTTTTAAAAAGTATTATTACAGATATTTACTTTTATAATGTCATAAAAGTGGCATGTATGCATGTGAGGTTGTTGATGAAATTGAATTTCTACAAATAAATAAATAATACTGTCCCAAATAACTAGAGCTGCTGTTTGGTAACAACCCTCCCACACCTTCAACCCCTTCTAGTCACAATTAAGCAGAGACGCCAAAATACCAGACCTTGTAACAGGGATTAACTCTGTATGTTTAAAAGATAGAGGAAATAATTACGTCTTATTGCTGATAACAATAATCTGGTCATGTTCATTATGGGCTCTGGTCCTGGTATTCGCTCAACTATTGTCTCTACTTATTTCCATCCTTCTCTCTCCTCCTCAACACTTAATGTTATGTGGATATGTGTGAATGCAGAGCAAGCATTTTGTTGCCCTTTCCACTTTGCACTTTCTTTTTCCTCAGATCTATAAGCACAAACAGACAATCATGGGTCTGCAATCTGGCTTTAGATTAGATAAAATTTCAAGTGACTGTTAAATTGATCTTTTAGCAAAATGACTTGGCCAAGAGAGGTAAAAAGCCATCAGTGAGAGCTGTTATTGAAATAGGCAAGCGGAATGTATTTGGGACAGACAATTCCAATCTATTCTTGTCTGCTTTCAGACATTGTTGCATATGGAACCAAATAATATTGAGCAGCGGAATATCTGTAAACAAACTGTCAAAGCAGCAGAAAGGCACGTAGTGAGATAATCATTTGATATATTCTCCACAAAAGAAAGCTACAGATTTCTGTTGTGGATATCCAGTTTTTGCTTTTTAGTAAGCAGAAAGGCTTTAGATGAAAACCTTGTCTAATTTGGGATGGGGTGAATTAAATTTGGAGTTGCATTAATGGTGTTTCTACAGGATGAGGGCAAATCCAATCAAATCTCTGTAATCCGGTTTGCCAGGGTGAGGCTGACACCTCCTGCTTTAAAATCTGTTGCCATCAATGTGCCACACAGCTGGTCTGGACTCAAAGCAGATGGACTGAAAGTGTTTTTCTTGCAGGATTAAACATAGGCCTACAACATGTAGGGTAAAAAAAACCTTTCCTTTTCTGCTTTCGATAAATTCATTAAATAAAACAGATTATGTTTATTTTCAGATGCAACAGATAAGCTTTTTCCGTCCACGTCTTTTTGTCCATTTCTCAGACCCTTAAACAGCATTCCATTATACTTCTTGGTTTCTTGTTCCTCCTTTCTGCACTCCATCATTGTTCTGATCGTATGAGTCCTAGCACTGAAAGCCTCCAGCCCGGGACGTCACTCAATCTATAGGGTGAGAAATAGGCGTGAAGCTGGAGGTTAATATCCATGACTGGGAGATGAGAGATCGGCTGTGGCTGAACAGGACAGAGAGGCTCCACTGACTGACAGGAGCAGCATAAAAGCTCCTCACCTTCCTTCAAAGGGGCGAATCCAGGCCAGGAGGGCGGTATACGTATTTTAATGCACAGTGACAGTCTTCCATGTCCACTGCTGCCCCATGACGCCCTGTGAGGCTGAACAAAAATGAGGGATGATTGTGTCAAACCCCATTTGAAGGGACCATGGGAATCCCAAAGTTGGTTTATAGGATGAGCTAGTATCATCATGTCGAGATTTTAGACATTTAAGGTGCTTGTGGTAAAGTACTTTCAGTGTCAAGTGTAGGGCTGGACGAAATAGATTATTCAGAATAGATTTTTCGATTTATCATTTTTTTAAATGACATCAATTCGATATCGATTCTCAAAAGCCACGAATTGATCTTTTCCGGTATTCATTTCAGAACACATTTAAAGCAAGATCTGATTAACGATAATCTTATCATTACTCTTCTCCACTAGATGTCACCCTTACTTACCTTGCGTGATGTTACAACGGAAAGCCTGTCATTAATTCAGTGATTATGGCGGAGAAAACTGTTGATTATAACCAAGAAAAAACCCATATGCGTGGGTTTGCAGGTTTAATGCTATAGGAATAATATATATCTGCAGAAGATTTCCGCAATCAATAAATGAATGGGCGCAGCGCACTACTAAAGCGGGGACGACGCTCGCAGTGTTTTCAGCTTCTGTCGTCTCACTATGATTGTCTTCATTAGCATTTTACTGTTTTATTTGAGAAAACTACAGTCATATCAGATACACAGCAGCTGCAAGTTCCTCACGGCAAACCATCAAAATAAAAGTAACGTTAT
>NW_020524406.1:0-69499 GCF_003368295.1 Carassius auratus
GTAACACACAGGTGGGTCAAAAGTAACACAAAATATTATAAGCTAGTTTGTTTTAATGTTAGTCTTATTTTAGTATACCTGATTGTGACCTTGTTAATAAATAACTGCAAACCATATTTTGTCCTTTATCATTACATTTCATATTTTCATTTAAAATGTAAGTTTAAGTTTCATCAGATGTCTTAAAACCTTACTGTATTTTTTTTATTTTAAATTTCAATGTATTTTTATATAATAATAAAAAAATTATACAGAATGCACAATATCAAAATTTTATCACATTAGCATAATAAAAAAACTCTAAACAGGACTATTTATGTTTCCATCCAGTTGTTTTTATGCATGAATTGAAAATGTGCATTAAAACATCTGGAAACACTGATATGGCTAAACCTAAATATAAATGTGATGTAGCAGCTGCCCAGAGAGAGATGTTCCTCTATGTCCAGAAACACCCTCTCATAAACATCTGGATAAAACCAGACCTCTGTCTGTCTTTTCTGACCCTCACTAAGACATATTCTTTTGGTATAATATGACATTAACATTTGTAAGAAATGATGCAAGACACAGAAATTCACAATATAGCTTGCACTGGAACAAAATAAATACTTTTTGTGACTGTAGCGGGACAAAAGTAACAACTGTTACTTTCGTCCCGACAGGAACTCCTGACATTTAAACTTGATTTAATTTTATATTAAAAACTTTTTTAAATGCAAACTTTAGGATGTGTTAAAGCACTTTGACACATGAAACATGAAACAAGAAAAACAACACGACTAATAAAAATTTTTTTTAGGGTTTTGTGCACTTTTTCTGATTTGGACTGCTGCTCCTAAAAATGTCTGTGCACAGCCCTAATGTGGTCAAAATACTGCCTTATATATATCTGCTACTGTCACACTTGAAAAACACTTATTTAAAACTGAAAGTTGCCTGATAACATCCTCATCAGAAAAAAAAAAAAGATTAGCAAAAATATAGGACAAACCATACTGCAGTACAATACTTGTGCAATTCAATACAATTCAGCAATCAAACTTTTCATTAAATTGTTGTAATGTGTAATAAAAAAAAAAATGACAAATTCAAAATGTTGTCTTGTGGTCTGAGACTTTTGGACCCCATATACTGTAAATCACATGATGTAATATAAGTTAAATGACCTCTAAAGTAGTTATATACTGTTATAAAAGTTACTGTGTGTCCAGGGGTGTGTTGAAATAGCCTACTATAATTTAGTGTTTTGGTAGGTTTTTATCTGAAAAAACATCTTTCTCAGTATTAACATAATAGTTACATTAGTTTTCTCATCTCAACCCTCATCCCTGATAATGGACAAGCTCTAATATTGGATGGAATATGCCCTGGATACAAGAGGGATTTATTTATATAATTTATTCATGCATCTGCCACAGCACAATAAACACATGACTTTGATTTTGACTGCATTGGTTAATACGGAATATGAATCTAATTTTTGACTGATAAAAATGTGTTTTGTTTATCATTTATATTGGGTTACAGTATTACGGTATTTGTAAAAATGACATTCCTGCTGGGAAAGAACTGACGTGAAGCACTGATATTAGTCTCACATGAGCTCTCCTTGATTTTCGAACTGCCTGTCAGAAACATAATGCCTCTTGTTTTCAACAAATGTATTATTGGAACTTATCACGCAGAAGTTGCCTCATCATGTGTATTCCTCTGTATTATGGCATGCTTTATATTCTCAAGTTAATTTTGTGTTTAAACACTTATCACGGCTAACTCTTATTTACTTCCACCTCAAACTATGGGAAGTATGTATTTGGTACCCTACTTGCATGGGTTAATGATTTCTAGAATTTTGATATAAAGTAGATGTTGTAGGATGCACCATATTTAAACTATTAAGCTTTGCTTATTAAAAGCGTTTAAACCTAAACTCTCAGGAGTTTGGACACACACGATCACGTGGACATTACGGTAATTACATGCAAGAACCGGAGAACGTGGCGTAGGTCCTGCCCAAGACAATATCTGATTGGCTGTCGCACTAGGAAGGATGGGTCAGATGGACACGCTTAAACCCAATGACAGGTTTTTTGCCTTTGCTTTTTGCCAAGCTTTTTGCCCTGCTTTTGCAGTGACTTTGCTCTTGCTTATGTTTTGTGCTGACCTTTCCATCGTCCAGCTTGTACTCTTCAAACCACCAAGAGCTCACTCAAAACTCATCAAATCTTCCGTAAGATCCTTCACTGAACTTTGTCAAAGAAAGAGTCACTCCAGATTTAGAGAAAACTCTGTTGCATAGCAACCCCGCAATCCAGGAAGTCTTGCGAACGAAGCGCCATCCAGCAAAGCCAACCAACCACTCACCATCGATTGCTGTCCCTCAGAACGCATCATCCACCGACTGCCAGCCAATCAGCGCCCAGAGAATCCCTCTCCAGCAACTTTGTTAAAGAAAGGAACACATCCAAAGCCACATGGAGCATTCAAACGCAAAGTATACAATATCTCCTAATTCTGGCTGAAACTGGTGCAAATCTAATTAAGAAAACAAACTAAGATTAAAGTGCTAGTAGATGATTCTCTCAGGTTGTGGTCAAGAAATAGTGTCTAACGCTAGACACTTGGGACTCCATTCACCCTCTTTTAATAACATCACTTTTCTCTGTCACTGTTTGAATGAATGTTTGTGTGTTTTCGTTAGTTTATTTTGTGTGTATTAGAGTAGTTCAATAAAGCCTTGTTTGATTTGACTTTTTACTGTAATTCAATCCTCTTTTAATTATATTGATGTTAATTCCCTTATTAATCTTACATTAATATGTGTACATTTGTGTTTAGTCAGATGTTCTATGTGTAAAGGAGGCGAGTAGTGCTGTGCAGGTAAACCTCACTTCCCGATCTCAAGAGATGCACTAGCGACAGATGCTATTGGCTGTAGCCATTTAGCCATTTAGTGCATCCACCTCCCATGCCGAAGACCCGGGTTCAAGCCCCACTCGGAGCGAGTGAGAGGAGTGTCAGAGAGGACTGTCACGGCAGGGATCCAATGAGGCACAGAGATAGAACCAATTGCAGGTAGTCTTTATTTAAGGATAATCCAAAGGGGTAAACAGTCCAGGCAGAGGTCAAAACCAAACATAATCCAAACAACATAAATATGACACGATGGCAAGGCAAGGCAAGGCAAGACAAGGCAAGGCAAGACAAGACAAGACAAGACAAGACAAGACAAGACAAGACAAGACAAGAATAATACTCAACATTAAACAAGGACTCAGTAACACAGACTAAGAAAGACTGGGTATAAATAGACAGAAGGATAATGAGGGAACAGGAGACAGGTGGAGGACAATCAATTACACAACAAGGAGCAAGGTGACCAAATAAGGGAACAGGAAGTGATATGGTGACAGACACCGTGAGAAAGGAGGACATCTAGTGGAACCCCAGGGAACAACAACCCAGACACTGTGACAAGGACCCTGGAGAGAGGGGTTACATATGATCCCCTGTAGTGTAGTTTAATAAACATCCGTATGTATTCACACCTGGTTGTCTGTGTTCGCTGCTCACAGGATGAAATCACTTTAACATTGCGGTTTCGTTACATGCTCTGGGAGCAATGTATTAGTAGTAAACAAAAAAAATTGTGGCCAGAGAAATAATTTGACTTAGAGTCAATAAACGATTAACATTGTCCGCCCTGTGGATGAACAAATCATTTTTTTGTTGTACTATTAATGATATAATGCTACAAGTAATTCCTGAAGATTAATGTAGTTAATAATAACCTGTTCTGATTAATTATGTACATCTCACTTTGAGCTAATTTGTTACAGCAGATTCTTAGCCGTTGGATAGTCAAGGCCATCAACACCACCTATGAGTCCTCTGGTCTTCCCCCACTGTTGGGAGCTAAAGCCCACTCCACACGGGGTATGACAGCCTCCAAGGCCTTCTTTGCAGGTGCGTCCATGCTGGACATCTACAATGCTGCGGGTGGTCCACGCCCTACACATTTGCAAGATTTGGTGGCCTAGATATGCCAGTTACTCTAGACGCTTCTGTTCTCTCATCCTAAACTGTGCTCTTCAGATACACACTACACAGGGATTTGGTAGTCTGGCAGCATCGGCACCTCATTCCCCATGCAAGATGGATCATAGATAACAGATAATGTCCTGAAAAAAGACAATAGCAAGTACAAGCTCGTGTATCGTAAATTAACAGTTATTCAATTAATTATTAAATTGAACAATTGTAAATAGCAGATAACTTAATTCACATGAGATGTGTGCTAGGCATCTTTGGTTTCCTCATTTTGTGTAAATTAGGGAAATTGTGTGCCTTTTTATGGTTTGAGTCACTCATCAAAATATATTAAAAATAGCAAATAAAAAGTTGCTAAATTGCAAGCAACTAAATTGTTAAATTGGCTACACTGAGTCGCTGGGCAATTTAAGGGACTGTCATAAAAGTGCATGACAATACAAAAAATAAAAAATAAATCCTTCAAGGATTCCAGTGGGCTTATTCATAGCATTAAAATAGCAAGAAACAAATAATTTACAAGTTTAAATAGGTTATTCAATATAAGTAGTTGTAATTATTACTGTAATTACTACTATTTTCTAACTCAAGACATGTGTTATTATAACTCATGCTGTGTCTACACCGGACGGGACAGTTGTTGTGTAATGCTGCATTGTGCCACAACATCTAACCAGTGGTGTCAAACTCAGTTCCCAGAGGTCCAAACCCCTCAGAGTTTAGATTTTTCACCCTAATTAAACACAACTGATCTAGCTTATCAAGTCATATTGCATATTTGTAAACTATATGATACAGTATGTGTGTTGGAGCAGGGTTGGAGCTAAACTCAGGAAGATCAGCAAGAATGGATTTCCTCTTTCTGGGTATGTGAACACGGTTCCCCTTCTTACTAGTGTGAGGCAATTCAGCAGCTCTCTGCTCATCATTTCCTTCATCATTATCAGCAGTTCTCACTTCAACATTCTTCCTTGCCTTTAATGACAAAACAGGGCTGAATGCAACTTTCATTAAAACCACAAATTTAGATTTTATGAATGTCAGAGTATATTTCAATTAACAATTTTTTATGAAGATTATGAAGATTTTATGAACAGTGTATATATGAATCTGTGATTTTATTTTGTTTGTTATTTTTATCTGGCTGTCATATTGCTATTCTTGCATTAAAGCATTTCCAATTTAATGACCAATTTACATTTTTATACACAAGTCAATTTAAAATTAAACACGCCTAAGCTTTATTTAGAAATTGTAACTTTATATTAAGGCTTCATTCAAAACCTCTTCATTAAATAAAATATGTTATCTAGAAGTAAATCTGATTTTTAATACTTTATCAGCAAATATTTTGTAATATATTTCTATTTTATTGTTATATTCTTTATATCAAGAGGGATTGTTGTTTGATAAACAGTTTGCATATTTTGTGATATTTGTTTTGCGTACATCACATACTGTGGGTCAATTTTGACTTTATACGTAAAACATAAGATATAAGAGGATAGTGCAGATAGCATGCTGCTGCTCAAGAAACCTGGAGAGCATCTTGTATTTGATGTTCCAGGGGAAAACAACCTCACTAATGAGTTTGTGTTGTGAAAGCTGCAGCATTTTCTAGTTTCTCTTCAATGCATCCTTCAACTATGGTTTTCTGGAAGAATTGCAGAGAACTTTGTCAAGTACTCAAGTAACAGCTGGCAGTCTAAAGCACACCCCCTTCTTCTTTGGCTCTCAACGGAGGCGGGCGCATTTCTCTCCCTCTCCTCCCCTTGCCTTCCCTGCTTGCTCTCTTGTCTTGTCTATTCTGAGAGACTCTCTGCACTGCTCTCCAAAACTGGAAAAAATGGATTTAATTTGATTGACTGGTCTCTCAACGCAATTGACACCATCTTCTCGTCAAGAATCTTGGGTTCCGGGGAACCTGACTGCCCTGCTGGAAATGTACGCAGCTGGCTACACGATGGACGCGTGGGAGAGATGGCGGGACGTGTGTCTGGTAGCTGTCAATTTGGAACCGTGATAACAGGTCTTCTGCTGATTGGACTAGGCTTTGTCCTGGGTTATCAGAAATTCAGAAAACGGGAACAGCAGTCCAAAGCCTCACAAGGCTGCCCTTCATGATTTGTAGACCAGAATGGACAAGAGAGTGACTGAGAAATTGGAATGCGGCTACTCGCCCCAAGACCTAACAATTGGAATCTTATCTTCTTTGGGCTTCCTCTACCCGGCGGAGCACTGCAGCGAGATGCTCTTGCACAACCCCCCCCCCCCCCCCTCCACAGACACTTGTTGATTGTTGACTCTGTCTAAGGACCTGACCAAGGCTGTCTCCATGGCAACTTGCTGTGACGCTTTCACAATCTGTGGACTGAGGCATCTGGATTGAATCACAACTCTCAGACCTACAAATACAAAAACTCTTACATACATGCACACACACACACACACACACACACACATACATATGTACATATACATACTTTTCCTCCCGTTGTTTTACAATTGTGTAAGCTAAAACATATACACCAAGTGCATTCTGAGACTAAAAGCACTGAAGTGAGGACTAAGATCCTTTCACTTTAAAGGCTTCCAAGGACACAGTCATTTCCTCCTACAAGACAGGACCTATAGTCTTGCTACTGTTTGTTTAACAGACAAAGCAATAGTGATCAGGTCATAAAAACAGTAACCACGCTATTACATTATAGAGTATAACATTCCACAAGATATCGTTTCGGCAGACTGCCTTTATTTTTAGCTATTTTTAGACTAACAGCAAAGTTTTGAGTTCTTTTCTTTTTTTTCTTCTTAGTATAATAACTTGACGTGATGGGATTTTTTTGGTAATTTTAGTTTCTCAGTTCTGACCCCATTGAGTGACCTTGTTCTTCAGTTGGTTGTTGGTTGTTTTGTGCATTGTACACACTATTGACTTGGATTACCTTGTGTGTATGTGTTTTTTTATTTTTAGTAAATACTTCTGAGTTGGAACTTTGAATCTTTGTCTTTGAAACTTTTAAATTGGGACAGAACATCCCACCGCAAAATGGATTATGTTGTATTGTGGGATTAAACTCCAGTTTGAATTTTGGTGGAGCTGTACACTGAAGAGTGGCTAAAAGACTCTTTCTTTTCTGCACAAATGCTGCTTCATCATCGCTGATCTCACTCAGCTGAGAGTCATTGACTCTTAGTTTGTTTCATTTCATTTCTTGTTGCCTTTGTTCTAGTTTCCTGCTCCCTTTAGTTACTAAAGCAATTAATTTGATCATCACACCTTTTAGTCTTTTAGTTTGTTATCAGTGTAAACTTAAGTTCCCTTGTTTTCTCAATTCATTGACAGTGGCTGTGACAGTAGATGTGTCAAACTCAGGACCTTCAGTGTCAGAGGTCTGATAAAAACGAAAGAGATGAGGTAAAAGTTGTGGTTTGGTTTCTGTTAATTGAGGAGGGACAGCAGTTTTCACTAGTTTCTACTTTAATTACTTCCCTGAAGTTATAAATAAAAACAGCAGCTTGAAACCATAAAAATACTGTTTCCCTATTACTTAGAAACAACTGATTTTTCTTGTTCTCATAATGCCTAATAAGCACTTTTCATGATGTATAATAAAAAACATTCTGTATAAAACGTGTAGAGTATAGGGTGACTCATGGAACTCTGAGCGTTTGATACCTTAGGTGCAGATGACGTTCTAAAGTTTTAACACGGTCTGTCTTCAACCATATTACTTTTGGTCAGATATGGACTTTGGGCAAATTCCCTTGGTGTTCTGTAAGTATAATTGTTTTCCCTAATATTTAATTAAATACAATAATAATAATAATAATTAAAAAAAAGCATTTTCCAGACACTTTTATCCAATCTTCGCTAAGGCACTGGATTCCAAAATTAAAGGGTTAGTTCACCCAAACATTAAAATTATGTTATTAATGATTCATGTCGTTCCAAACCCGTAAGACGTCAGTTCATCTTCGTTACACAGATTAAGATATTTTAGATTTAGTCCGAGAGCTTTCTCTACCTCCATTGAAGATGTATGTACGGTATACTGTCCAGAAAGGTAATAAAAACATCTTCAAAGTAGACCATGTGACATCAGAGGGTTAGTTAGAATTTGTTGAAGCATCGAAAATACATTTTGGTACATAAATATCAAATACTACGACTTTATTCAGCATTGTCTTCTCTTCCGGGTCTTTGTGAGCGCGTTCACTGCAGTGTAGTAATATCCGTTTCGCGAACGAATCACTCGATGTAACCGGATCTTTTTGAACCAGTTCACCAAATCGAACTGAATCGTTTTAAACGGTTCGCGTCTCCAATAAACATTAATTCACAAATGACTTAAGCTGTTAACTTTTTTTAATGTGGCTGACACTCCCTCTGAGTTAAAACAAACCAATATCCCGGAGTCATTTATTTACTCAAACAGTACACTGACTGAACTGATGTGAAGAGAGAACTGATGATGAACACCGAGCCGAGCCAGATAACGGACAAAACGATTGACTAAGAACCCAAAGAACCATTTTTAGTACTATTTAATACCATTGTGTATTTCAGTGACTTAAAAATTTTAGTTTTTCACTAACCACACATAACATTGTTTTCTCAAAAATACAAATATGTGCATTCATGTTTTGTACAAATGATCGTAATCCAGTTTTTTTTTTGCTAAATAAAGTGTTATCAGATTTGACCCATTAATATGTTTTTAAGATATTGAAATAAGCACAAATATTGTATATGATATAAGCATACGTGACGTATTCTTGGGGCAGTACTAAGCACTACTGGCCAATAAAATGTTGTGATGGTATAAGGCAGGGGTAGGCAAGTTCGGTCCTAGAGAGCCGCAGTCCTGCACAGTTCAGCTCCAACCCTGAAAAAAATCCTCACCTGCCTGTACCTTAGTATTCTGGACCGCTCTCTTATTGAGGATTACCATCGATCTGCCCCTCATCCTAGGAAGCCTGTCAGGACTCTGGTTTGATTATCAGCCTTTCTGTTGTGTTTAAGAAAACACAGTATTTTTCACACAATTTACCTATCTGTATACCACTGTTTTCACTGTCATAAAAACGGGCTGATGACTTCCTTGTTCTATAAAGTCCCTCCTTCAGAAATACGTAACGAGTTCTGATTGTATGAAGGTATTTTTGATTCAAATTAACTGAGCACCTGTGGCAGTGCGATTTGTAGTTGTAGAGAAAAGCCACACATGTGTATCAGTAAATTTGAAGTCACAGAGTGAAATTTTTTAAGAGCTGCAAACCTGTAGCCTTTTTTTCTCTCCCACAAACACAACACAACAGTTACACCTTCTCAAATTCTTCATTGCAGGTGCACAAATCCTATTCTACAAATCACACATTTAGAAACTCGTACGCTCACATTTTTGAAACAATTGCTGCAGTGAATGTGGTGCAAAACGCATTTACACACCCGCATCAAGAAATGTGCAGTCGTGGAGAAATGTTGAACATCCGCAAATCAGTACGTGAATTCATCAAATGAGAGTTGCACACTTGTAGAATATTTTCTCAGAATGTCTTGTATATTTTTCTAACACAAACACAAAGTACATAACTACAGCTTCTTGAATCTGCTGCGATGAAGCTCAAACACTGTTTTTTTCGCTTTCAAGCGACAAGTTTCGCGCTCTCCCTTTTGCACCGAGATATTTGGTTCAAAAGTGATTTGTGCATCTGTAGAGGTAGTGGGCGGGACTGTTTAGAGATTACAGAATTTCAGCCAATCAGAAGAGCTTACTGAGCCAGTAGATATACGCCCCAAGCAGTTTTACGCCCCTGTTGTTCCTCATGCGTCCAGTAGGGGAAGGCAGTATATTAGTATATGAGCCCAGTCATTTATAAGAACAGCAGACCATATCTATATGTATGATAGCAGCAGACCTTCTTGAAGCGATACGGATGAGGTATGTTAAATAATCTGCTAAAGTACTTGTTGTTGATTGTATTGTGTAATGATGCAACATTTATTATTTATAAAAGATTGATCAATTAAATAAGAAAGAATAGCGATATCAATTCAAAAGATGGATCAGTTTATTTCGAGAGGCAAAAGTACTTGATTGAGTCAGATGTTCTGTCTGACTCAAACTTAACTAACCACAGTCTATCATCAATGGACAAAAAAACAAAAACAAAAAAAAAAAAAAAAACAATCAAAGTGACTTGACACTTTTTCCAAGTGTTCCATCAATATTGTTCATTGAAGATCAGGAGCGAATTGATGTTATCTACACTCAGATGACTTCAATTTTGGATGGCACACCTACACACACCCACAGTGACCAGATCAGATTCATTATGGATGTCCCTTTTCCAGAGGTATGGTCTTGTGTGTTAGTTGTGCTCTGCATGGTGTCATATTCACATTGTTTTTAATGTCAAATAGTTTATCCATAATGTTAGATAATTTCTATAAAATAATAGTTTTGTGCTTAATATAGAAAAGGAACTTTGGATTTTGTTGTAAAAAAAAAAAAAAAGCAAAATGATGCTTGGCTTATTTGGGCTGTGATAAATCTTTCTCTGGTAGTCCATCATCTGTGCTCTTGCTGTTGTGAAAGATGTGTCCATCTTGGAGGCTGAGGAGAAATTCCTTCGAGGACCTGTCATTGACGCAAGGTACTGTAAGGATCCTATAAAGGAAAAAAAAAATTGAAACATGACATCCTGCCATTATTTATAAATAACCATTGTTTTCTACCACTATGCAACTTTTGCTTTTTTATTTATTTTTATCAGTGAGTGGGATCACTTTGACCGCAGGATAAAGAAACAATTAAAGAAGAGTGGCAAACCATTGGAGAGTCATCTACAGGAGTCATGCTGTTAAGAAATAACCAAGTCATGGTGTTAATAATTTTTTTTTGTGAACAACAATATTGTCTTTCTTTTAAATGACCCTTGGAACTTTAGAAAATTGTTAAATTTTGTTGGTCTTCATAAAATGCTATGTAGAACATGTTCTGTTGCTGTATAACGAGCAATTGTGAATTGTAAAGCAAATATTTCATTTAGGATCCATATGATTACACAGTACTGTATGTCTAATGGCCTGAATATGGTTAATATCTAAATATAACTTAATATAAATTCACAACATCATATATCAGTCAATCTCTGTATATAAAAACAGTTTATAAATATATATAAATAATACATTTTACAGTAGGTCATAGGTCTGCAGCCTCCCCCTACTGGACGCATGAGGACCAACAGGGGCGTAAAACTGCTTGGGGCGTATATCTACTGGCTCAGTAAGCTCTTCTGATTGGCTGAAATTCTGTAATCTCTAAACAGTCCCGCCCACTACCTCTACAGATGCACAAATCACTTTTGAACCAAATATCTCGGTGCAAAAGGGAGAGCGCGAAACTTGTCGCTTGAAAGCGAAAAAAACAGTGTTTGAGCTTCATCGCAGCAGATTCAAGAAGCTGTAGTTATGTACTTTGTGTTTGTGTTAGAAAAATATACAAGACATTCTGAGAAAATATTCTACAAGTGTGCAACTCTCATTTGATGAATTCACGTACTGATTTGCGGATGTTCAACATTTCTCCACGACTGCACATTTCTTGATGCGGGTGTGTAAATGCGTTTTGCACCACATTCACTGCAGCAATTGTTTCAAAAATGTGAGCGTACGAGTTTCTAAATGTGTGATTTGTAGAATAGGATTTGTGCACCTGCAATGAAGAATTTGAGAAGGTGTAACTGTTGTGTTGTGTTTGTGGGAGAGAAAAAAAGGCTACAGGTTTGCAACTCTTAAAAAATTTCACTGTGTGACTTCAAATTTACTGATACACATGTGTGGCTTTTCTCTACAACTACAAATCGCACTGCCACAGGTGCTCAGTTAATTTGAATCAAAAATACCTTCATATGATTGGGCCAGCGGTTCCTGTGTTGTGATTCGACAGCAGCTTAGCGCATGCTGCCCTCCTGGAAACGCAATTGGGCTAGTTTTGGAGTAGTTTTGAAAAGCAAGTGGGCAGTATTTGTTTTAAAAACCTGGCAATCCTGATCTGAATCATAGACAGTAAAAGAACGCACGTGCTGGAGATGTACTTATAATCACAGAAGCGTTTTTACTGACGAGATGCGCATGAAAATCGCATTCAATTTTTTTGCACAGCCCTAACATCTAGTTAACAAAGCTAAACAGTGTTGACCTTTGTGTAAAAAGTTACAGAAACTGTTAAACGCACCAACTTAAATAATAAAATACACTTACCGGTTTTGGTCCATAAACAACACCTCCTCCAGACAAAGAGGGAACTGCTCCCTCTTTCAAGAAAAATCTTTTTGTGAATCCGGCATTTAACTGATTGAGATTGAGGAAGCTCACTGTCCTCAGCAAAATGTGCTGCACATAGTTTTACATGTGGATTATAATTTTCGGGAACCGAGTTAAACATAAATTGTAACCATTAATCTCCAAGTACAGAATCCCTGGGAAGCACAAACAAAGATGATTGGACTCCGAGATGAAAATAACAGTGTTTCGACGACATGGCGACAAACACAAACGCAGCCATTCCTCTTCTCCGTTGGAGCACAACAAGGCCACGCCCCCTTTTTTGTGTATTCCTGTGTGCAGAGGTTAGTCAAAAAACTGTTTTAGTGATGTCATTACTGCAGGAACTAGAGGGATGTAGTCCAAACGGGTTGTTTTTTGTAAGTGAATTCTGTTAAATAAAATATCTCACTTGGCATTGAACTTTGAGCTTTAGAATTGTAGAGATATTATTTATACTCTAACAAAAACATTACACACTAACTAAAGTTTAAAACATGGGATCATGAAGAACGGGACCTTTAAAGTAACCAATAGTTTAATGTTTAACATTTTGTGAATGACTCATAACTGTATTCTAATGTAGTTTCATGGTGTTTGGCAACTATACTGCAACAACTCATTGACAGACAAGTAAATCATAAGAAGACAACTGATGGCACCTGTATTCATAGCAACTAGTTTCTAACTTATTAATCATTTGATTGTTAATCATAAATATAATAATATCCCACATAGCAAATGTCTTCTGGCCCAGATTCAGGCCACACAATCACTTTTCCCTCGGCCCAAGTTCCGCAAAGAATGGTGGCCCTGAAGTGGCACAGAACTGGATTAAAGATTAGGGGACACATGGGCCATAACTGGCCCAAATCTCAGCCAGTTAATCACCCTTAGCTGGCCCTGAACCGGGCCAACACAGGTTTTATTATTGGTACCAATTCTCAGCCTTAAGTAAACCAGAATACCCAAATCTGAGCCACACCTGAGCCTTATATAGCCCGGACCCAACCCAGACAGTTTCTCTGCATGGATTTCATGCAGGCCAGATGTGGGTCAGATCTGGGCCAACACTATATTGCTGTCTGGGAATGTACACATAAACTATGCAAATAAAATACATTAAACTGAATAGAAAATCATACTTTAAACCCACACATCATGTAGCTGTGCAATAAAAAAGATAAATAAATAAATAAACGTATTGCATTGGTTTTTCTATTTATTTTTACAAAGAACAATAAAAAATACTAATAGACACTTTCATGATTATTTTATTTAATGCTTGTGCATGACAGCATACTAATAAAAATTATGTGCCCCATGGTAAACCAAATAAATATTACATGACATTGGTTAAATGATCTCTCTCTCTCTCTCTCTCTCTCTCTCTCTCTCTCTCTCTCTCTCTCTTTTCCTGTAAGGATTCTAAGATTATTTGTACCAAGAATAATAATATAAAATTTAATCAAATTATAATTAAGTGCAGTTTAATACACTTGACTGATTTGCTTAATTTTGAAATGATAATGTTTCATTCTGTTTTGACTTGCCATTTCAAAGACAAAATTTTAACAATACTACACTTCATTAAAATGTATGTGATCATTTATCCATTATCATGCAATATTGTATTTATCTTGTTTATCATGGGTCACATAATATGTTGCCAGATCTTAGCCTGATTTGAGCCACATATCACTGGCCTGATCTGGGCCACATTCCTCCCACCAACAATCGGCCCTCATATTGTTTGCCGGATCTCCGCCGTGCCGTCATTGTCACACATGGCCCAGCTCTGGCTGAAAGGGTACATGCCATTGCCAACAGGAGGCCAGCAGTGTCAGCTTGAGGCCACATTTGGGCCAAGTCTGTTTGCTATGTGGGATATTATGTGTGTTATAAAATTTTTAATAGAAATCTCACTCAAATACATTTATCTTACATATATCTATAGATCTATATAGATCAGGGGACTCATCTGTGACCATAACTAGCTCGGCCACCATGGCCACGGGCATGGGCCAACACCCCCCACAAAAAAAAACAAAAAAACAAAATTTATTAGGGGAAATTAGGAATTCTTGGGGGCGCACTGGAGGGCATTCAAGGATTGGAGTCCCCCTTGGACTAAACATGGGTACAGGAGCCATCACTGGGCTAAACTCGGGGACAGGAGTTTATTATTTCTTATTAGTTTTCTGATAACTTCTCTTTGTTGGTGAAATTATGGGGTTGCATGGCATTGTTCCTGAGAGGTGTTCGACTCGACTTCGGGCTCGACTGTGGAAACGCAGTGCTATTTTGGCCTCGTGCTACTGGCCCCGAGGCTATTAGCCCCACCCGGCCCGTTTTAAGCCCTGGCTCGCACTGGCCCAACAGTGGAAAAGCGGTAATTAGGAGTTGTGCTACATGTTCAGTTAGGAAGACTCTGATATTCCTGATGTTGTTTAATGCAAACCTGTATGACAATGTGTCTTTGCAATGTGGTCTTTGAATGTCAGCTGGTCATCAAAGACTACTGGCTGATCTGGTTGAAATTATAATTGATGATTATAGCTGGATGGTGAAGTTGTGCTGTATCAGTTGCTGGAACATGACGAGATACAAAATAAACAAGGAAACTGAATTTTTGATTTACTTTCAAAACAATATGACGAATATTAGAGCAATATGTGACATGGTGAGATAACTATGAGATCAGAATGTTGACTTGTAATGCTATTGTAATCTATATAGATTATTAAGGTTAGTATGCAGCCATTCTTGAATTTGCAGCCAATAAATTTATATGCATTTTTAAGCATCCTGTGATTCTGGCTGGAGTGAGACTTTAACAGAATGTATATGAGCAACAGTAATGTTGATGTTTCTCAAGCACCATTTAAAAAAGCACCAATTAAAATTTTTATGTGTTTAGTTTTACTAACATTTATCATTCTGAATGAAGCACTAATAAAACAAGATCTGAAAGCTTCTCTGTGAGCTTCTTTGTACACTGGATGTGGTTTATATTGCATCATGGCATGATCAACTTACTTAATTTCTTAGTTAAGCAAATTTCTTAGTTTTCTTTCTAAATACACTTCCTCTTTCACCTTAGTCTCGCAGTTAAGTATTGATGAATGTCTGATATAGGCACATCTTTCTAAAAATGTTTATAAGAAGAAAAAAACTGAATAACAGTTTTTACTGACTGTCTACTCAGTCAAAAGTGTGAAACATACAGTGATCAGTTTAGTCTGATTCTCCAAAAAAAAGACTTGAGTCGGTTCTTTTTAATAATAATAATAATAATAATAATAATTATATATATATATATATATATATATATATATATATATATATATATATATATATATATATATATATATATATATATATATATATATATATATATATATATATATATATATATATATATATGAGATAACATATATAACATTTTATGTTAACCTTTTATATAAAAAATAAAGATTATATATATACTATATATATATAATTATACAATGTGACAATACTGTAATACAATTACTGAACAAATGACTCTTATGAGAAGGTTGTTTTTAATGAAACTAACACAAGTGACTAATGAAATATTGGAAACTTACTGCACTGAATTTTTACTTTCTGTTGTTCTGATGTTACTGTTATCTTGTATTAAAGGCTCATGATACTACAGACACTGAGCTGTTGTTCAAGACAAGCCATAGTTTAAGATACACATTTTATTGAAATGTGAAATGTTTGTAAATACATGGAAATTGTATTATTTTCTTCAACAGGCATGAAATACTTAACCAAGAAAGGCACATGGATTCATTAACTGAAATCAAAATCATTATATTTGTTTTAATGCCCATCCCTTGTCTTTGTGTATTAATATTAAACTGTGTTCACAGGTACAAATAGTCAAACTTAACACCATCAGTTTCAGACATATTTGTATGTCTTTAATCTGTCCCGATGGTATTTTGTTATTTATTTATTTATTTATTTTTTTTTTTTTTTAATAAAGATCTGACCTCAGGTTTCAGGAAGTCTTGAGGCTTTAACACAGTTTGTGTCTTTAACTGTCTGTCATCATTCAGTCAGTATGGAGCTCCGTCAACTTCCTCTTGTGCTCTGTGAGTATTACTTTCTCTAAGTATTTTAGTAGGTGTTTATATTTAAATAATTATATTATTCCTATATATATATATATATATATATATATACACACACACACATATGTTATATGGTTTTGCTGGATATTTTTAATATTTTTATTACTGCTCCCAGAGTTTAAAATCCAGGTCTAATTCTTGATATATGAGTGAGAGATGATTTTGAGAGAGGAAGTGTGCAGTTAGTGCTGTTTGTGAGAGAGAATGCACTCTGCTGTGATGTAGATCGGTGTGTTTGTTCAGACATTCAGTTTAGTGCTTTGTAATGGTTTGTTTGTCTTGTAGTTATTGTCCATGTTATGTAATAAATATTTAGATACCTCTGCTATTAGGCAGATGTTTTGATGTTTATCTGGAAACATTTACACTGTTAATATGTTTTAATATGTTTTATTCCGTGCAATTATATATATATATATATATATATATATATATATATATATATATATATATATATATATATATATAGCATGTTTTATATATATATATAGCATGTTTAGCATGTTTTAAATAAATTTTTTTAACCACATCATCATTATCTGTGCTTAGATGCAATAAGCTCTAGACGAATTATGAAATAACATAAAATAGACAAATTATCAGCTCAGTGTTCACAAATTAAAGTGTTTCTTCTCTGGATTTTAGTGCTGATTTCAAACATCCACTCTCAACAAACTGAAGGTGAGTGAATTTGATTAATGTATTTTCATCACATAAGAGTGATTAAAAGTGAACAGGGAGCAGTGGGCATCCAATACTGTGGCACCTGTGGATCATTTGGTATTGAAGGTGGAGAGAGTTATTCACTCCCCCCACCAACCTGAGACTCAAACCCACGACCTTTAGGTTACAAGTCCAACTCTGATTACGAAATACTGATTCTGCAGTAACTCACAAACCAACTGGAAGTTGAGAAATGAGTGATACATTTTATAATGATTATAAATTCACCATTTTAAGACTGAGGTGTGACAACAAATCAAAATAAAATCAAAATACAGTAATTATTAAACAATAAGAGGACAGGATTTTCTGCTGAAAATCATTCAACGCTCAAGTGTGATATTTCTAAATTCTCTTTATACTGACAGATATTCCCAGACCAACCCTGACTGTTGAGCCACAGAGTTCACTGTTCACTGGAGACTCAGTTACTCTGAGATGTGAGGTGAATCAGTCATGGGATAGATGGGAGTTTATCCGGAGTAGAGACTCAAACACTGAATCTACTGAAGCTGCAACTAAAACAATCAATTCAGTGACAGTCTCTGATGGAGGAGAGTACAGGTGCAGAGCACAAAGAGGAAAACTTTACACACATTACAGTGAACCAGTAACAGTGACAATAAACGGCAAGTATTTTCATCAAATAATGATCTGCTCAGAGAACACAATGAAAGTGATTGATCAGTCATCAAGATACTGAATCATTGATTATAACAACTAGAGAAAATAACTTCAGTCTAACATAATTTGGCATGTGTTTTAAAATCAAGTAACTTTGTTAATACTGTAAAAACAGCACATTATATTCAGGAAAAATGTATTGCAAAGAGTTTGCTCTTCCTAAGCTCAGGAGACTTATTTGTCCTTATTTATCTGTCATTTTATATCAACAGCATTTTTTTGTGTTGTCTTGCTGCAATCTCTTTCAAGACTCCATTATAGGATTATTTTATTGTCAAGAATTTGCTCTTTCTAAGCTCAGGAGACTTAGTTGTGGTTCTCATATATTTCTCATTTTAGCACCAACAGTGTTTTAGATGTTTCTCCTAAGATTCCCTATAAGAATTGAGACATGAGGAAATTCTAAGGTCCCGTTTACACTAGGGCTTTTGCTTCCGGCTTTGCTACCGTTCGGACATTCTAGCTTAATGCTCTGCGCTTTGCTTCTTATTTCTGTACTTTTCTCTGATTTTTCTAAGAGTTTTACTTCAGCAGATCAGCACAGTGCTCAAACAACATATTTTTGGCACAAAGGCTAAAACTAAAAACATTGGGACTGGAATAATAGTACAAAAAGAAGACTTTGGCTCCCACTGCCAGCAGCTTACATTCCGGAGACAGGATAACAACTGCCTACAGTCAAACAGAAGAGACTACTTCTGTTTGATCTACTTGATGCATGAACTGCTGCAAACTTCTACAAAGGATTATGATTCTTGAAACAAAGTTACTTTCTGGACTTCCAAAACAGGCGGAACACTCAGCAGACCGTAGTCATGGACCCCCTCAGCATACAGCCGGTGAGTCCCATGAATCTCCTGAATCTCAACATTTTATACCAAGTGTAGAGGAACAAGCCGAAACTGATCGCCACACTAATCGATGGAGTTTCTCGTATTGCTGCCATAGCTTCCTCTACCCCAGATTCGACTATGACAAGGCTTGTATTGGTATTGTACCACCAATACCAATACTGGTATTGTACCACCCCCTATACATCTAGAGAACAGATTCGAAGCATTAATAAATGTGGGTGAGGAATCCCCAAATGTGATTAAACATGGATCGGATCAGCCAGCAGCTAACATCGCTACTAACAGGCGCTCAAGGTCGAGCAGAGAGCGAATTTCAGCTCAGAGCGCAGCCGAGCCGAGGACTCTGATAGTGGGTGATTCTGTTATAAGAAACATTAGTAGCAGGATTACAACAACATGCTGCCTTCCTCAAGCAACGGTCTCTGATGTGAACAAGGAACTTGATATTTGGAAAGAGCAGTCAGAACTCCTTAAGAAGGACTTCAGTGAACTCTTTGAAACACTTCAAAGACTCAAAGTTCAGTCCTTCATCAGTGGACCACTCCCAGCAAGGGGAACAAAAATGTTTTCACAGTTGCTTGGGCTGAACACATGGCTACAAAGATCTTGTAATATAAAAGGAGTGAATTTCATCGACAACTTCAATCTTTTCTGGGGCCATAGACAACTGTTTAAACCGGATGGCCTCCACCGAAACAAACTTGGTGCTAGAGTGTTTAAGGACAATATCTTCTTCTCCCTCCGTCATCCATCAGCAGAGTGTGTAAATCCATTCAGCACACACACACCGGGTCCGAGTCATCATGTGGTTGACATAACCCACAAGGACACTGATAACACCACGCAGCCAAAACAAGCACTGCTCATGCCCACAGAGCTCCTCACAGACTGACTGTGATGTATCAAAACAGCTACAAGATTCAGCACCCAAGGATAACTTTCTGGAAAACAGTCAGGGAAGCCAGGACAACATATCACAGTCACCGGAAACACCAGAGACACAGCACCGCTCACCGGCACATTATCCCTTTCTCCAGCATCTCCACTTCTGTGCTTCTCACAGAAAATGGAGGAATTGGTGTATGCTGGGACTAAACTCTCCCACTCATTCGCTGCTAGCCCGCAGATATCAACAAAAAACGGCAGGCCCCCCAACCACCAAAGTCTGTGGGCCCTGTTCCTATGAGAGCTCTCCGACCGTTGCCACAACGCCAGGGCCCAAACCCTCTATCTGCTGAAGGTGAACCAAAAACAACTGATAGCAGCTCTCAGTGATATGTGTCGGGTCCCTGCTATAATAGCTGCAACATTCACAAATGCTTACAGAACAAGCTGGAACCCAGTGTGCCTGTAGCTTTCTCTATTTCAGTTTTATCACGTGATAGAAAGTCTAAGGCTTTCTCAAGCCGAAGGGCAAACTCATCTAATCTGCGGACTATTATGCATCAAACTAAGATTGATGTAAAGACACAAAGCACTGCCATCAAGTTAGCACTTTTAAACATTCGCTCACTAAAAAATAAATCATTTCTAATCAATGACTTTATAACCACAAACAATCTGGATTTTATATTTCTAAACGAAACATGGCTAGCAAACAGCTGCAATGCAACAGTCCTCAATGAAGCAGCCCCTCTTAACTTCACTTACATGAGTGTCTGCAGGACTGTTAGGAGAGGTGGGGGTGTAGCTGCTCTATTTAAAGATGTCTATCAATGAAAGCAAGTGTCATTTGGTCAGTACCTGTCTTTCGAATATCTAGGGATTGTGCTGAAAGGTGCCCCACGCATTCTGTTTATTATTATTTACAGGCCTCCAAAATACTCTCCAGCCTTTGTTGAAGAGATCACAGAAATGTTATCAATAATTTCCTCAGAGTTTGACTGTTTTGCAATTGCAGGGGATTTTAATATTCACATAGATAATGCAGAAAACAAAACTACAAAAGAAATGATAACGGTTCTAAACACTTTTGACCTGATTCAGCATGTGCTTGGTCCCACACACAAAGGTAGAAACACTCTACATTTAATCATCAGTAGGGGTCTAAACATTTCATCCATTGTTGCTAAGGACCAGTGTTGGGTATAGTTACTTTGGAAAGTAGTTAGTTAGGTTACAACGTTACCATCAATTAAAAGTAATCAGTTATGATACAGCGTTACCTATTCATAAAAGTAACGCGTTAGAGTACTCATGCGTTACCAAAAAATTAAAAGCCGTTTGCAGCGGCTCACACACGACAGACACAGCCCCCGGCCCCTTTAAATGCACCTAGAAGTCGTGACTCCCGACAATGAATAACGTCAGTCATCCGACTAAATTAACACTGCAGAATAACAATAACAGGAAAGACAGTCAGCAATAGGCTATTTCACATGGCGTTTTATTTATTTATTATCACAGAACATATTATTAATCAAAATTTGCACCTACCCAGCCCGGGTAGCCTAGGCTACTGTATATTATGAGCACCACAAGATAACTCCTGATTTTTCTTTAACTTTAAATAATGCAGTTATCAAAGTACAATTATGCTTACTTGTAAACACAACCTTAAACAGGCTTGCAGATTTAAATCCATTTAGAAATGATGAACAACCAGCCAGCCAACGATCTAACAGAAATTAACATCTGCCTGTGAAACAAAAATGATAACAAACCGAATTAAATCCTTCACCGCCACACAGGCAAATGACAAATCGCTTAATAGCCGAACTAATTATTATTAAAGTTTCACTCACAGTCACAAGCCTATATTCGCTTTAACACAGTCCTCTTACATTTACTCTTCAAAGTAGTGATTAAAACGTAGCGTTGAATTTGAGGTAGAATTTTTGGCGGTCGACGGAAGCTTTTCACCAACGCAGTGTGCATTTTACCATTATGTTCTTTTCTTTTTCGTTGACAAATTGAAAATAATGTGCGTACTTCCATAAACCAAACGCTGTCCTCTCTGCCATCTTGCTGGGAGTTAGAAAAAAAAACACCCCACACACACACACACAGGGTCAGGCGCAGGGCACAGACGCATCACAGCCATTGACTTTACGATCACAGAGCTTCGGCTCCGCTGATACTGTACATCCGCAGGTGGCACAGTAGACCTAGTCCTACTGTCTGACAAAAAGCAGGCTGCAGTCGGGATTTTCCTTTCCTTAAAATAACGGATTACTTTTTTTAAAAAAATAACGAAGTTACTGATTACTTACGCACGAAACTAACGCGTTAAGTTACACATTTCAGGAAAAAAGTAATTAGAGTACTCTAACGCGTTACTTTGTAACGCGTTACCCACAACACTGCTAAGGACATAGCACTATCTGATCACTTCTGTATTTTCTTTGATATATTGATTTTCTCTGCTACCACTGAATCTAGATCTGTCTCTGTCAGAAGGAGATGCATAAACGAGAACACAAGTCTACTATTTATGGAGCCTATATCTTTAACACCAAGTATTTCTGCAGACTCTGTTGATATTCTCCTTGATTCTTTCAACTCAAAAGTTCAGAATGTTATTGATGATATTGCTCCAATAATAGTCAGTAAGAAAACAAACAGACAGAAATCAGTTTGGAGAAGATCAACAGCAGTTCAGACTATGAAAACACAATGCAGAAAAGCTAAGTGGATGTGGAGGACGACGGAACTTGAAATTCACTATAGCATCTATAAAGACAGCCTTCATGCTTTTAATGTGAAACTAGCCACATCCAGACAGAATTTCTTCTCAAACCTTATAAACAGTAACTTAAATAACACTCACACTCTTTTTGCCACTGTTGAGAGACTGACAAACCCCCCCAAGTCAGATTCCCAGTGATATGCTCTCAGACAGCAAATGCAATGAGTTTGCTTCCTTCTTTTCTGAGAAGATCATCAATATCAGGAAGGCGATTAGCACATCCTCAAGTAATGCAGAGGTCAGACAGATTCGGCTACAATATCAAAAAGATACTATGTCTATTTTTGAAACAATTGATAGCAAAATTCTGGAAGACATAGTGCAGCAACTAAAATCGTCAACCTGTTGTCTTGACACACTTCCCACATCTTTTTTCAAAAGTGTGCTTAACTGCTTAGAAGCAGATCTCCTAGAAGTGGTGAACACCTCACTTCTTTCTGGGACATTTCCAAACTCCCTAAAAACTTCAGTTGTTAAGCCCCTCCTGAAAAAGAGCAATCTTGATAACACAATTTTAAACAATTATAGACCAATATCTAATCTTTCTTTTATAGGCAAAATTATAGAAAAGGTTGTTTTTAATCAGCTGAACAAATACTTAAACTCAAATGGATACCTGGAAAATTTTCAATCTGGTTTCCGACCGCAACACAGCACAGAGACAGCACTCATTAAGATAATGCATGATATTCGCTTAAATTGTGACTCTGGCAAAATATCGGTGCTGGTATTGCTAGATCTCAGTGCTGCGTTTGACACTGTCAATCATAACATACTACTAGAGAGACTGGAAAACTGGGTCAGGCTTTCTGGGATGGTACTCAAATGGTTCAGGTCATACTTAGAAGGGAGAGGCTATTATGTGACTCTAGGAGAGCATAAGTCTAAGTGGACGTCCATGACATGCGGAGTCCCACAAGGATCAATTCTTGCACCGCTTTTTTTTAGCCTGTATATGCTTCTACTAAGTCAAATAATGAGAAAGAACCAAACTGCCTATCACAGCTATGCTGATGATACCCAGATTTACCCAGCCTTATCTCCAAATGACTACAGCCCCATTGACTCCCTCTGCCAATGCATTGATGAAATTAATAGTTGGATGTGCCAGAACTATCTTCAGTTAAACAAGGAAAAAACTGAAGTCATTGCATTTGGAAACAAAGATGAAGTTTTCAAGGTGAATGCATACCTTGACTCAAGGGGTCAAACAACTAAAAATCAAGTCAGGAATCTTGGTGTGATTCTGGAGACAGACCTTAGTTTCAGTAGTCATGTCAAAGCAGTAACTAAATCAGCATACTATCATTTAAAAAAACATTGCAAGAATTAGATGTTTTGTTTCCAGTCAAGACTTTGAGAAGCTTGTTCATGCCTTCATCACCAGCAGGGTGGACTATTGTAATGGACTCCTCACTGGCCTTCCCAAAAAGACCATTAGACAGCTGCAGCTCATCCTGAACGCTGCTTCCAGGATTCTGACTAGAACCAGAAAATCTGAGCATATCACACCAGTCCTCAGGTCCTTACACTGGCTTCCAGTTACATTTAGGATTGATTTTAAAGTACTTTTACTCGTATATAAGTCACTAAATGACCTAGGACCGAAATATATTTCAGATATGTTCACTGAATATAAACTTAACAGAGCACTCAGATCACTAGGATCAAGTCAGTTAGAAAAACCAAGGGTTCACACAAAACAAGGGGAGTCCGCCTTTAGTTACTATGCTGCCCGCAGTTGGAATCAGCTTCCAGAAGAGATCAGATGTGCTAAAACACTAGTCACATTTAAATCTAGACTCAAAACACATCTTTTTAGCTGTGCATTTATTGAATGAGCACTGTGCAATGTCCGAACTGATTGCACTATATTTTCACTGTTTTTTATTTGATTTTTTTATGTAAAATCATTTTCTAACTGTTTTTAAATGTTTTAATCATTTTAAATGTTTTAGAATTGCTTGTTTTATTATTTTTCTTCATGATTATTTTACTTTCTTTTATGTAAAGCACTTTGAATTACCATTGTGTACGAAATGTGCTTATAAATAAACTTGCCTTGCCTAGTGCATTTTCGTTTTAAAATACATAACTTTTGCTACGGTTACACCGGTCATTTAAACTACTCCGGTGTTTTCAAGGTTGAAAACAGAGACTTTTGAAAATGCTGCGTTTTAGTTTAAACACCCTGGGCTTGCATTTCAGTGTAAATGTACCAAAAAAGAAACTTTTGAAAACGATGGCATGGCTGCTCACATTCTCTCTGCATTTCCTTAACTTCCGTGTAAACAAAAACATCAAGCTCATTGTTGTACCCATAGAGATGTATAAGTAGATTCCCCATTTGACCACTCCAAGCTATTTAAATAATAGAAAATATAATGTGGTTGTACCTGTGTGAATGGTCATGTGACATGCATTTTCGGTTGTGTAGACTGAAACCCAGTGAAAACACCAGTTTAGACAAGCATAATTTTCATTTTAAAATGCCTTTATAAAATATAAACGCATTAGTGTAAACAGGGCCTGAGACAAAGGAGAAAATGAGAGTGGGCTGTGAGAAAGAGTAGATTTCTTTATCGTCTTCCTGTAATCTCTTTCAAGACACTATTTGAAAAATGTTTTATTGCTCAAGGGTTGCTCTTTCTTTCTTTCGTTACATTGGGGGTTTTGCACCTTTGAATGATAGCTTTACACATCAGAATATCAAGGGTTACTAGTTTAAATGTATCTTCAATTAACAGAATGCAGCACTTCACAGAGGAAAGAAAAGTAGAGGAAATAAAAAATTAGGCCTTTAAAACATCTCAAATATTTCTACTAGATAGAAATGAGTTTAACATAAAACAGAGACTTTTGCCCCTTAAAAGTTTTAATAAGATCTCATCACCATCACACTCTGTGCTCAGACATTTCTGTTAAACTAAAGATATGAGAGCTCTCACATTTGTGAAATTTCAGAAGTGATCTCAACAACATTACAAAGTGTGCACCAAGTCAAATGTTTCAATAATAGCTTAAACATTTCTACCATATAATATGTATTATTAACCAATAGCTAATTATAATAATAAAATGTGTTTTAGTGATATAGCTTCTTTCAAACACCCAAGGACACTTTAAATAAGGTAAATAACAGATAGTATGCAATAAATAAACAGCCAAACAGCAGACAGTCTAGGGTTGTGTCATATGCCATTTAACATACACAAGCAATGTACTTTTCTGAATATAATCACATAAATATGTTAATAATAATTTTATGCAACACTATAGAGCAACGCAGAGTTTGATTCCTTGAATTAATCTGTTTTTGAACGAATCATGTAAGCCAGTGATTCAATGGTCCATTCACTTGTTTAGTTTCTAATTGAATCAGACGTTTTGAACGAATCGTTTGATTTGAGTGATTCAATAAATCAATTATTAAAACAGGAATTTGCTGCCACGGTTTTATTGTCATTTTTAGTTATCCATGACAGTCCTAAACCAGACAAGGTGCCTGCAGAAAGAATAATTCAGCAAAATATTGTTTAATTAGCAGTATTGACCTAAATTCCTCCATTTCAGCCCCGAGAAAAGGGAAAACAACTTAAAAAATATAGGTTGTTTCCTGAGGCTAATTATTCATTAAACAAAAACCTCTTTGTTGTTCTTTAAATCGTGCAGATTATTAAAAATAAAATGTAAACAAATATTTTTTAGATTACAGCTGTATTTCTGTGAAATCAAGAAGCACAATCAGTAAGAAGACAATATCTTCCACATTTTGCTACAAGTTGCAAAATAATTATTGCTGTTAATAGTGTTCATCATCTGTTTGATTGTGTCATTAACTGAATTTTACCATACATTTCTTCCATATGTACATCAATTTGACAGTCACCACTGAGAAACTACTTCAAAATATATTGTAGAAACTTAATTTCAGTAAAGCTGTTTTGCAACAATTTTTATTGTGAAAAGCGCTATATAAATAAACTTGAATTGAATTCTATAGTAAAGGTTTCACATCTCTCATTGATTTCATATTTCCAGATTTTCCCAAACCAACTCTGACTGTTGAGCCACAGAGTTCACTGTTCACTGGAGACTCAGTTACTCTGAGATGTGAGGTGAATCAGTCATGGGATGGATGGGAGTTTATCTGGAGAAAAGACTCAAACAATGAATCTACTGAAGCTGCAACTAAAACAATCAATTCAGTGACAGTCTCTGATGGAGGAGAGTACAGGTGCAGAGCACACAGAGGAAGACTTTACACAAATTACAGTGAACCAGTAACAGTGACAATAAATGGCAAGTATTTTCATCAGACAATGATCTGCTCAGAGAACACAATGAAAATAATTAAAAAGACACAGAATTAATTATTATAACAGCTTTAGAGAGCGAAACTTCAGTCTAACCTGATTTAGCATGTGTTTTAAAATCAAGTAACCGATCATATAGTAAAAACTGCACATTATTTTCATTGTGAATTGTTGTCATTGTACAGAAAAACCAAAAGCCAAAGTGAGCATTAAACCCGATCAACATGTATTCAGAGGAGACACAGTCACTCTCAGATGTGACATTGATGGTGAAGGAGTCACTAGCTGGAAGTACAGCTGGTATAAAGACGGTTCAGACAGTGTTTTCAGTAGAAAACAGGAACACACATTCAGTTCTGTTACTAAGTCTGACGCAGGTAAATATTCCTGTTATGGAGCAGAGAGAGGAGGATCACGAACATCACACATCAGTGATGAAGTTACACTGACAGTATCAGGTGAGTTTGATCATCTCTTCATAAACACACACAAGTTTAACATGTTATTAATGAGTGATTTCTGTATTTCAGATAGACCCAGAGCAGTTTTAAGTGTTTCTCCACAGAAGTGGTTGACTGAAGGAGATTCAGTGACTCTGATCTGTGAGGTTGAACGCTCCTCTACAGGTTGGACATTCAGCTGGTCCACTCAAACTGTTTCATCAGGTAAGATATAATGTGCTTAATGTGATAACATCTGAATGAACTGGTTTCATCCTAAAAACAAAAACAAGCAAACAAACAAATATATATATATATATATATATATATATATATATATATATATATATATATATATATATATATATATATATATATATATATATATATATATATATTATAAGTTATATGTAAGATATAAAAGTTACATTTACAGAGACTTTTAAATGACCTTTTTTGGTATAATCAGTATTCAGACTAGTTTATTTGTTTGATTTGTAATTGCTATATATATATATATATATATTAGTGTTGCTGTAGCTCAGTGGGTAGAGGACTGCGCTATCAATCGCAAGGTTCGGGGTTTGATTCCCCGGGAACACATGATAGGTAAAAATTGATAGCCTGAATGCACTGTAAGTCGCTTTGGATAAAAGCGTCTGTTAAAGGCATACATTTTACATTTTATTTTAATTTAATATATATATATATATATATATATATATATATATATAAATGTAAACAAATTTTTTATTTATATATATACATTTATTTATATATAAATAAACTAGTCTGAACACTGATTATACCAAAAAAGTTCATTTAAAAGTCTCATGTAAATATAACTCATAATTTCTAGAGGTAACTCTACACTTTCACTTCATACAGGCTACAGAAAACATAATTATCAGTTGCTCTCAGACAGCAGCAGAGGAGCTGGAGGAAACTACACGGTCAGTTCTGCTGCTCTAAATCACACAGGAGTTTATGTGTGCAGCGCAAAGAGAGAAAAACCACCCTATCTCACATGGTACAGCAATGAACAACTACTATGGGTCACTGGTGAGTTCACACTGAATCACTGAATGAAATGTGACTCTCCTGAAATTTTACTTTATCTTTTAAGTGCTTGATTTGATTACTTAAGTGCTTTGATTCCATCATAATACAAGGCTGAATTGTGTCAATGGAGAAAGATGCTTTTTTATTTTCTAGGAGATATTAAAACAATGGTGGAGGCAGTGTTGTCTCACTTGTCTTTGGATTGCTTGCTGATGGCATAATTACAAATATGTTGCAAACATTATTTTGTTTTGAAACAAAAGAAGTGTACATTGTGTAAAGTGTTAAATCAATAAAACTCTTTTGACTTGATTTCTAAACTGTAATTGTCTTCTCGGGTGTTTCTCCTCCAGTCTTTTCCACTGATTTACGCGATCTGATGATAAATAGCCTCTCCCAGCGATCTGTGTGTGTGTGTGTGTGTGCACTTCTGTTTCCTCGTGCTGTGTGTCAGACAGACTCTGATTGGTCCTTCGCCTTGTCAATCTTACAATATCATAACCAGACAACGTCGCATCGTGTCACATTCTTCCTGTACACTTCCTGGTTGTTGTTGTACACACGAAATATCTGAATAATAAACCCGCGACTACGATAGTAAAGCTTGGTATGAAATTTTCTTGAGATCTGGGGCATTTTTATAAAAAATATAAAAAATGTACATCTGAAATGCTAACTTGTGCAGAGATGTAAAGGGCTATAAATAGAATATTTTTACAACAGTAAACGACCAAATTCCACCCTTGATCGCAAAAGGATGTTATTACAAACACTCGATTGGAGTTTAAAGTGAGTTTTGGGTAAAAGTGTACTAATAATTTCAGAAATTGTCTGATGTAGCTTGATGCTAACGTTAGCTCTAATTAGGGCTGTCACTTTTTATTCGATATTCGAATATGCATTCAAACATGACGTGAAATATCCGTAATCGAACTATAAATAAAATATCCGTTTTTTAAAATGCCATGTGTAGCGCATTTTTTACAGTCTATGATTAGACAGTTTGTTTTTTATTTTATTCTTTGCCATCTTATCCAGTAGAGTGCACTCCAGACGTATTGTAGCGTAGGCCTGTGACCAAATCAAGTGAATAATAGCTAGTAGCCAGGCACGTCTGTGCGCTTCGAATGTGTCTTTTCCACCTCGGGGAACATTGTAAATAAAAAGAAAGCCGCACTTAATCCAGATCAAGTTGATAGACTGGTGTTTCTTGGAAACAATATTAAGAAATGAACTAGGCTAGGCTATATGCCTTACTCTTGCTGCTGTTTAAGTTGTCACGTTATTGTTTGTGCCTGGTCTGAATGTTTTTTTTTTTTTTTTGCCTAATGTTGTGGGATGTGCATAGTGGCACTTCAAGTTGATATTTTAAGTTGATAACCTGCCATTTCAAACATTAAGTACAAAAAAATAATAATCCAGACAGTCCTGTTTATGACTCACTGTTAATAAACTTATGATTGAATCATCATTAGGCTACGGTGTTTTTTTTTTTTTTTATGCAGGGGGGGGGGGGCGGGGGGCATGTAGATATTCGTATATATATATATATATATATATATATATATATATATACATTGCATGATATTCGATATCCGTTCGAATTTGATTTTCCTCAAAAGTGACATCCCTAGCTCTAATGCTTCTAATAGTTCACAATAATTCATGTAAGGTTGTAAGAAAATGTTTTGTTGTATATTTATAGTCTTTTAAAAAAGACTTTTGATAAATAAGGGGTAAATGCATACTGAGACTGAAGTGAGATTGCAGCTTGGTGGATTGTAAAGCTTGAAATACCACAACAAAGGCTAATAAAGGTGGAAGAAAAACAAAAGAAAAAAGATAAAAGAATAATGCGGATAATGTGTCATACCTGGCAGAGGTGTGAAAGACTCGTTTGGTGAGAATAATAGAATCATGAATGGGGGAGTATTCATAGCCAAAAACACAGTCAGAGCACATATGAGAGTTTACATGTGTGATCTTACAGAGATGACAAGTGCCATAAATCAATCAGATTAGCCTTCTCTAAAACACACAATATGGCCTTAGAAAATATTTCATAAAATTCACAGTTTTACAGACTAGATTATGAAATTTCAAATGAAGCTTTGGTAGACTTGGGGCTTTAGCTACACTGTGTTTTTAAACTCATATCCTACATGTAAAAAATATGTTTTTAATATTTTTATTTTTAATTTTATATTTGAGCTTATATATCTCTATTATCATTACAGTGTGAGTAAGTCTGATTCCTGAACAGTAAACTTTGAAGTGTCAGCTTTGTGGACAATTGTTGATTATGTATCTAGTCAGAAATAATCATGAGCAAAAACCTTTTTATTTTGGGTATGTCATTTCTGTCTCCATGCCAAAAAATGGGGGTGACTGGTAAGGGGTTTTAAAACAACGGTGGAGGCAGGGGACAGCAGCAACTGGGGGTGGCACAGATATTTTTTACAATATACAAGTTTTGACTTGATTTCCAAACTGTAATTGTCTTCTCAGGTGTTTCTCCTCCAGTCTCTCTGATCATCAGTCCCAGCAGAACTCAACACTTCACATCTGTCTCTCTCTCTCTGAGCTGTGAAGACCAGAGTAACTCTGATAGATGGAGAGTGAGAAGATACACAGACAATGAGCAGCTGGAAGATTGTTCATCATCAGTGTGGGGATCACAGACAGGATCTACATGTACAATCAGCTCCACCAGCACATCAGACACTGGAGTGTACTGGTGTCAGTCTGAATCTGGAGAGAACAGTCATCCTGTTAATATCACTGTACACTGTGAGTTTGAGTTTCTGTCTATATATATATTTTTTTCATTTATGATGTTTTTTTTTTATTATTAGTTTCATTTACAATACAGTACACAAAGCAGTTGATAACAAGAATTAAATAAAAAAATAAAACAGAAAGCATCAGTCTGCACTACAAACAAACAAACAAAAAAAAAAAAAAAAAAAAAAAAACACTCAATCGGTAAGAGATACCAAAAATGTGGTTTTGTAGAAAATTTGAATTTTGAGAAAATTGTTAATTAACATTTAATTTAGTTGAATGTTTTTATCATGTAGTTGCCATATACTATTCACAATCAGCACACATTTCATCTGTTTGTGTAGTTGGTGTGATTCTGGAGAGTCCTGTTCATCCTGTGACTGAAGGAGATTCTCTGACTCTACGCTGTTTATATAAATATTCAACTCCACCAATCCTCAGAGCTGATTTCTATAAAGATGGATCACTCATCCAGAATCAAACTACAGAGATGATCATCTCTACTGTCTCAAAGTCACATGAGGGTTTCTACTACTGCAGACACCCAGAGAGAGGAGAGTCACCCAAGAGCTGGATCTCAGTCAGAGGTGAGACTGTGCATCAATAAACACTGCTGAAACATTTCTTTATCATTTACAGCACTCATCTAAATGTAAAATCTATGTATCTCAGCTTCCTCCACAACATCAGAATCTGATGGTCTCAATCCCATGATAATTGGAGTGACTGCAGGACTGATTTTCACATTTTTGATCATCGTCTTTTTGGTCCTGTTGTGGCGCTACAGAAACAACAAAGGTTCATCATCTGACATATTACAATTTAATTACACATTTGTAGACACCAATTTTGTTTCTATACCTTGTTAGCTGCCATCCTACTACAGCATTTAGCTGGTTGTCTGGTCACAAAACCCGGTAAAGCTGATATATTGTCTGGTTTAAGAAGCTTTCTGGGCAGTTTTCCTCTGCACAGGCTGGGGACGTATGTGTATTATGCACATATTTACTGTGTATGTGAAGTGCACAAAATTAGACAATTATTTGATTCCATTTGAGTTACAGTAGAATGCCGCCTATGAAGACAGCAGACAGTGAAGCAAATTACAGTGTTTAACAAATCCATAATGTGATAAAAACATGCCACTAAGCAATCTTTCACTCTCAAACATGTATGCATGAAGGAGATTAAAAGTTGATTTTAAAACTTACATAATGCTTGTGTGTTCAGGAGTAAGATCTCAGTCTTCCTCTAAAGTCAGTGAACGGCAGAACAGCAGTCAGACATCAGAACAGAACCAGAGTCAAGTGGAAAACAACACACTGCTGTCTGGTCAGTCTTTACCTGTTAACCATAAATAAACACAAGCTGTGATTGAACACACTTAGAAATAACTTTCAATTGACAATACAGATCTGACTAAATCATTTATAAAGTGCAATATGATATTTGTGTAACTGACATTTATGTTTATTATTGGTAATTAATCAAAGCACCAATTTATTACAGGAACTGCTCATATTTATGACTCTGTTGATGCAACAATTAATAAAGACTTCAGCACAGGTAACTAATGATGTTACAGAAGATAATTATGTCATGCTTATCATAATCAGTGTTGTGGGTAACGCGTTACAAAGTAACGCGTTAGAGTACTCTGATTACTTTTTTCCTGAAATTTGTAACTTAACGCGTTAGTTTCGTGCGTAAGTAATCAGTAACTTCGTTATTTTTTTTAAAAAGTAATCCGTTATTTTAAGGAAAGGAAAATCCCGACTGCAGCCTGCTTTTTGTCAGACAGTAGTCCTAGGTCTACTGTGCCACCTGCGGATGTATCAGCGGAGCCCAAGCTCTGTGATCGTAAAGTCAATGGCTGTGATGCGTCTGTGCCCTGCGCCTGACCCTGTGTGTGTGTGTGCGTGTGGATTTTTTTTTTTTTCGAACTCCCGGCAAGATAGCAGAGAGGACAGCGCTTGGTTTATGGAAATACGCACATTATTTTCAATGTGTCAACGAAAAAGAAAAGAACATAACGGTAAAATGCACACTCTGCTTTGGTGAAAAGCTTCTGTCGACCGCCAAAAATTCTACCTCAAATTTAACGCTACGTTTTAATCACTACTTTGAAGAGTAGGCTAAATGTAAGAGGACTGTGTTAAAGCGAATTTAGGCTTGTGACTGTGAGTGACACTAATAATAATTAGTTCGGCTATTAAGCGATTTGTCATTTGCCTGTGTGGCAGTGAAGGATTTAATTCGGTTTGTTATCATTTTTGTTTGACAGGCAGCTGTTAATTTCTGTTAGATCGTTGGCTGGCTGGTTGTTCATCATTTTTAAATGGATTTAAATCTGCAAGCCTGTTTAAGGTTGTGTTTACAAGTAAGCATACTTGTACTTTGATAACTGCATTATTTAAAGTTAAAGAAAAATCAGGAGTTATCTTGTGGTGCTCATAATATAAAGTAGCTACCCAGGCTGGGTAGGTGCGAATTTTGATTAATAATATGTTCTGTGATAATAAATAAATAAAACGCCATGTGGAATAGCCGATTGCTGACTGTCTTTCCTGTTATTGTTATCCTGCAGTGTTAATTTAGTCGGATGACTGACGTTATTCATTGATTGTCGGGAGTCACGACTTCTAGGTGCATTTAAAGGGGCCGGGGGCTGTGTCTGTCATGTGTGAGCCGCTGCGAACTGCTTTTAATTTTTGGTAACGCATGAGTACTCTAACGCGTTACTTTTATGAATAGGTAACGCTGTATCATAACTGATTACTTTTAATTGATGGTAACGTTGTAACCTAACTAACTACTTTCCAAAGTAACTATACCCAACACTGATCATAATTACTGCAGTAGTTATTTTCTTAATACTCAAATTTATCTTTGTTTTTCATTTCACTATGATATTTGCAGAGCAGATTTATTAAAAACAAATGTCTTATTCCTTTCTTTGTTGTTCACTGTAGATAGTGTTAGTGGACCTACTGACGTCACCTACGCTGAGATTGAATACAAATCTACAGAGAAACAGAAGAAAAATAAAGAAAACAAAGGTAAACTGATACAATGGTTTAATGATCATGACAGCAGTGTAGCAGAGCTAAAGACCTCTGGGGTAAAAAGCCCCTTTGATTTTAATTTCTCTCACATCAGTAAACCAACACAAACACTACAGTATTTCTCTGAACACCTGTTTGTGTCTGTTCACTGTGAAATCCACTTGATCCATAAAGGTCATTGCAATATGTTGATTTCAAGGTAAATTGGTAAACAATTAATTATTTTTTTTTTTTTTTTGGTTTTATTGATGTATTTCATATCACTGTTACACTAATGACATTAATGTAACTGTTTCATATTTAAGGGAAAACCAGTGAAGTTTCTGACACAGTTTACTCTAAACTGAACCTGGTGACCCATCAAGGTGAGTGTTAAAGTAAAAACATCAGTCACAATTCACAAGGAGCCACTGAAAACTGCATCTACAAGCATAAATTTTAATTCATTTCTATATTCTCAGGTGCTGGATCTAGTGATGTGACGTATGCTCAGGTTAAATAAATGCCCAGACGAGAAACTTTCAATCCCAGGACGCTGGTGAATTTAGGTGGAGAAGATCTGGAGAATGAGCAGATCATCAGTGCTTTATTAGCTATGTGATACAATATCTGTATTAAAGGGGGGGTGAAATGCTCGTTTTTACTCAATATCCTGTTAATCTTGAGTACCTATAGAGTAGTACTGCATCCTTCATAACTCCAAAAAGTCTTTATTTTTATTATATTTAAAAGAGAAAGATAGTCTGTACCGATTTTTCCCGGAAAAACACGAGCGCCTAGAGGCGTGACGTGTGGGCGGAGCTAAAGAATCACGAGCGCCAGTAGGCTTTTGAGTTGAGAGCATGTGGAAGCTGTGACAAAGATCCAGAGGCTGAAATTTAACAAGAGCAGCATCAGCAAAGGCTTCTCTATGTGGTATGTACTAAAACTGTATATATGTGCTTAGCGGTTTTGGAAAATGACTAAGTTCCACTTTATGTCGTCTTTTTTTTTTTTTTTTAAGCTGTACATGTGGAAAGTGCAGTTTGATGACAACATCGCATGTTGTTTACTTGATGTGCTTACGCACCGATAGCTAAGTTAACAACACAGAGATATTTGAAGCAGTTTTACTCACCGCATGTGGTTCCAACACACGATCGTGACCCTTTTTAGTTGGGACTGCATTATCCTTAAGAAATAAATGATGTGCAAACCGAAATGCAGGGAACAAAAAAAAACACTTGCACAACTCCGTTGATGCTCTGTAAAAATAAACTCCATCCACTGGTCCCTTAATGCTGTTTCTCTTTTGGTAATCTGTGCAGGGTTGTCTTGCCCTGGCAACCAAAAACACACTTCTTTTGTGACTTTTCGCGTGCTCTTCCGGCAGAAGTGCTTTAGCACCCATATAAGGAAATTCCGCTCCATCTAACGTCACACAGAGCCATACTCGGAAAAAACTTTCCGAAACTTGTGACAAACCGGAAGAGGTTTTTTTGGAACAAAAATACTCCTTCAAACGTAAAACTTAATTTTTTGAAACTTTGTCCATGTTTAGCATGGGAATCCAACTCTTTAACAGTGTAAAAAACTCAGTATGCATGAAATAGCATTTCACCCCCCCTTTAAATATTAGTGATGCAATCCTTCATGTGCTTCAATAGCTATGCATAAGCAATGAGCTGATTATACATTGCATAAAACCAGAAAGAGTAGATTATATTTGAATGCTGCACAGAGTTTATTTTTTGTTGGTTGATACAAGCAGCAGCTCATCATTAGACTGAAAGAGAGACAGAATATTCAGCTTAAGGCCTTTTCCCTGAACGTTAATAATAATAATAATTCCTTACATTTATATAGCGCTTTTCTAGGCACTCAAAGCGCTTTACATAGTCAGGCGGTATCTCCTCATCCACCACCATTGACCAAATTTCCTTTTTTGTTTGTCTTCTTGATTTAAAATGTATTTTTTATCATGGTAATAGAAAACCTGGAAATACCAGGCAATTTTAAAATCATGACTTACTGGTCTGGATGACTAAAAGTAAGTGTATATAATATATACATGTTTTTCTATTGTCAGCTGTTAAATGTTTAATTACAAGTAGCTCTTTGCATGTGCAGTCTTTTGATTTAAAAAAAAAATCCTTATTCCACAATCAAAAACCATTGGGGAAAAATAGCCATGGAAGTTCATTAAATTCGAAAGTTAGGGAAGTCAGTTGTAGCTTGTTGTCTTAGGATATTTATGTTTTCAGAATACATTTATAAACTTTTTGTAATTTTACTGTAATGTTTAATATTCTAATTTATATTTTCAATAAGATAAATAGTAACGAATATGTAATAATAGAATAATAGTAACGTGTAATATCTGAAAATGTATCCTTTCATTCCAGATAGGGTGCAGCATAGGCATGATCAATTCGGCCATCATAGAAACAATGATATTCACATTAGTTTTTACCATTAAATACGATTGAACAGAGAATTTTAACACATTTAAACAAATTTTCATTAAATATATGACTTCCATATTTTTTATTCTGTCTGAGAGTATTAACATATCAAAATAACAATCAGAGGAGAAACCTCTTTCTTAGCATATAGACGAGTGTGTTCACTGGTTCAACTTTCACATCATTACTTGGGAAAGAGTAATTGTTGTGTTAAGTTAATGTTGTTGTGTTTTTTTTTTTTTACTGCTGTGAAAGTTTCAGTTTCTCTTTTGTTCTTGATCTTAAAAATGTAATTATAGCACAATCATTTTTCCCTAATGATTTTCAATTCTGGAAAAATAAATGGAAATGTTCTAATTCTGAAAAAGTTGTGTTATAAAAGTACATTGGGGATGTTGAATTTTCTAGCTGGTTTTGGAACTAATCAAACACAAGACATGTTCAGACATCCAAAACATAATCTCAGATAGACTGTGTGAGAGATGGGAAATATTCACATTTTGGCCCGGATTAGAGTGGATGTTAATCTGTGTATCATCAGCCTAAAAATCTTAGTTTGGTTCGAGAGATCTTAACAACTGCCAAAGAGGAAACATATAAATGCTAAAAGGAAGGGACCAAGTAAAGAGCCCTGAGGGTCACCAGTACTAACAGGACCATGCTTTGAACACTGAAACAGACTTAAGAGGTCACCCTGTGTTGGTGCACACTCACAACACAGGCCCGAGCAATGGATGCTTCATCCAGAGGTCGTGAAACAGATATGGAGAATTTTTGGCCAAGCTCAGGTGGACCTGTTTGGGACTGTTTTTCTCTCTCTGACTCATCCAGCTCCACTGGGGCTGGGTGTCATGGTACAGACGTGGCTGAGGCTTCGTCTGTACACCTTTCCCCTGATTTCTCTGCTCCTGGGAGTTCTGATGCCTGATTTTCATGAATGTTGATTATTAAGTGAACAAGTTTTCTTTTATATTTTAAATGTATTTGTAACATGGTCATAGAACAACTGGAAATGCCAGATAATTTTTTTAATGTCCAGGTCTGGAAAAGTTGTCTAATTTATAAAATGAATATGTTTTCTCTAGCTATGTTCAACTTGCAAAATGATTTAAAACTCATTATTCGGGAATCAAAAAAAAAAAAAACTAAAAAAAAAAAAAAAAAACTTTAAAAAAAAAATCATGCAAAGCCAAAATTTATAAATTAGAAAGTTATGGAATTCTACTGTGGATTGCTTGTTTGTCTTAGGATATTTATGGTTTCAGAATACAGTTATAAGCTCTATGGACCTTTACATCATTACTTGGGAAAGAAAGATTGTTGAGTGTAAAGCTTTTTTTTTATTATTGTTGTGAAAATTTCAGTTTGCCTTTTGTTTTGAAATGGTTGGAAGAAGTTGTGTTGTAAATGTATATAGTGAATGTTGAATTGTTTAGCTATTTTAACTTTAAAATATTCCATTGTTATAAATACCTCCGTGAGTCTAATCTTTCCATTTTAAAACTGCTTCTCTAGTAATGAAGAACAACTAAAAAAATAAAAATAAATAAAAGCCATTCACTAGTCTAAATGTTCAAAGTCAACATTTTTGTAAAATATTTTTTACAATTGTAATTATAAACTGTATCTTTACTGTAATGTCTATACTTTGTTTATATCATCAATAAAGCTTATTTTGGTTAACCTGCAGACTGAAAAAAAAAAAGCTTTATGAACCGAGAAAATACACATCAAGTCAAGTCAAAATGGACGAAAGAACTCAATTTAATGATTTCTAATGAGACCTGAGATACACATACTTGACTGAGATACACATAGAAACAGAAAAATTGTGTAACTGGAGAGAATATCACTTGTAAGCGTTGTCCTCTTACACCCCAAATTGTAGCTAAGTCTAATTTAAATCACTTCAGTGTGATTTAAGAGAATGCAGAGAACAAATAATACACACCCTCAAATCTTTACTCACTGTTACATTCTAGATTGATGCTAGACAACTGTATTTGTGGTCAATAAGAAAATAATTTGTGATGATTTGCAGAGATTGTATAATAGCAAGTTAGAGAGTATAAGGTTAAAAATGAAAGACTTTTGCCTTCCTGTCCCAATCCTAGCTTCTGTCACAAAAGGGCCATTAGGTATTCCTAAAGGTACGGAGCTGCTGATAGAGAGATTAAAGCCTGTAGATGTGCATACATCAGGTGTCTGTATTTCCCGGTCAGAGAGAACCTGTCCATCAAAAGCTCACTATCCAATCAGAATAGATCAATGTTAAGTCCGCCCCCACGAGAGGTTTGTGTCAAAACACCGAATGAAAAACTGCGAAACGTAAGCGAAATCTGTGGCAATGAATTTAGAATCCACGATTAGCCAAAACGAATCTTTGAAAAACATTAACAAAGAATGAAGCATATATGAAGAGCCTGCTAAATTTGTAATGGCATATTTTGATAGTTTCTGAAAAAGTTACGTTCAGTTTTTTAAGGTTTCGTTCATTATAATTGAAACAAATGTAATTCCATAGGAAACCATGTGAATAGTACATTGTATCTGTTTTGATTAAAATGTTGCATTTATATATATTATATTGCATTTATAGGTTATATATTTTCAGTGAAAATTGTTGTCATTGTACAGAAAGACCAAAAGCCAAAGTGAGCATTACACCTGATCAACATGTATTCAGAGGAGAGACAGTCACTCTCAGATGTGACATTGATGGTGAAGGAGTCACTAGCTGGAAGTACAGCTGGTATAAAGACGGTTCAGACCATGTTTTCAGTGAACTACAGGATCACACATTCAGTTCTGTTACTAAGTCTGACACAGGTAAATATTCTTGTTATGCAGCAGAGAGAAGAGGATCACGAACATCAAACAAATGTGATGCAGTTACACTGACAGTATCAGGTAGGGGTTGCATGACTACTGATTTCTACTAGTCGATTTCTTATAAAAAAATACTTGAGTTACTCAACTACTTGTGGTTCATGCTACTGTAAATGAAAAGACATGAAATAGTTCTTATCAATAAACATGTATTAATTCATAGCCGTATTCAGCAATTACATATGTAAATTGTCAACATTTTATTTATATATATTTTTATGTAACAGCCAGTATTTGTATCTGTATTTGTACCCGTAACAATCACAACATCGTACAATTACATGATAAGACCCTTATGACTAACTTTTCATAGTTATCACTGAACAAGTATGCCATGTTAAACTAAAATGATTATTAATTTCTAAAATAATATTTATCATGCAAGAAGAAAGATGTCATGACAAACGTTTAGTGATCATTTGGACACTGAATCAAATGAATGCACACATAAGCCAGTCTTTTTGTGAACTTCACTAAACAAATGTGCATGTGCCACACAAACCAGTAAAAGATAAAGATGCAAACATGTAGGCCAAATAGAAAATGTATCTGTATCTAAGTTGATTATTAGCCTACTCTTGGGAGGGAACTGGTTTGGTTTTTGAGAAACTGAGATGTGGAATCCAGCAGTTTGATTGGTGAGCATGCTGTGTTTATTCCATTCATTCGTATCATATCATAGCCTATATAAGGTTTAAATCATTGCCTTTTAAATATATACAAATAATAGAACACGTATGATGTATTATTATTGGTGATATTACTCTCGCCAAGCTCCGATTTCTGAAAGATGCACGGAGAGCCAACAGCAATGTGGCATTTGATCTGTGCTCTTTTCACTCATAAAGTTTACATTCATTCACTTCAAACTCTATTGCTGTCACGTTCGGGTACACAGGAGACAAGAGATCCAACTGCAGTGTGAGATTTATTGGGCAATCCAAAATCAGAGTCAAAACAAGCCGGGGTTGTAACCAAACATCCAAACAGAAACCAACAAACAAACAAACAGGATCAGGAAACAGGAACTTGAAACTAGGAACACTAGGAAACCAGGTGACGGAAAGTAAGGACTCCATGAAACAAACAGCAAACAGACCGGTATAAATAGGCAGGATAATGACTATGAAGTGAAGACACCTGAGTGCAATTAACAGGTGTGCAATTACTGTGATGAAGGGACAAGGCTATTGGGAATTGTAGTGGCTAAGGTGAGGTGCCTATGGGGAAGTGAGACCACTAGTGGACACCCAGGGAAACAGAGACCAGACAGCGTGACATTACCCCCTCCTCCACGGAGCAGCTACCAGATGCTCCACCCGAACCCAAGAAGAGACCAAGGAATACAGAGACCAGGAGGGAGGTGGAGTGGCGGAGGACCAGGGGGAGGGATGGAGGGCCAGGTAAAATGGGGAAACAGAGACAAGTGCAAAAAACAAAAACAAGGAGACCAGGAGGGAGGTGGACCGGCCGAGGACCAGGGGGAGGGACGGAGGGCCAGGTAATAGAGGGTAACAGGGACAGGAAGTGCCAAAAAACTAAAACAAAAACAACAACAAAACACAAGTCCCGGGGAGAACAGAAAGTTCAGTGGCCCAGGGCCGAGCCGACAGGGCAGGAGTCCAGGGTGGAGCAAGGTGGAATTGGAGCCATGCGGTTGAGTCAGAAACCCACCAGGGCGGCGCAGAAGACCACCACAACTGTGCGGTAAAGACAGAAGCCCTCCAGGGCGGCGCAGAAGACCACCACACCGGTGAGGTCGAGACAGAAGCCCACCAGGGAGGCCTAGAGGACCACCACATCCGTGCGGTCGAGACAGAAGCCCACCAGGGCGGCGCTGAAGACCACCACAACCGTGTGGTCGAGACAGAAGCCCACCAGTGCGGTGCAGAAGACCACCACATCCCTGCAGTCGAGACAGAAGCCCACCAGGGCGGCGCAGAAGACCACCACATCCGTGCGGTCGAGACAGAAGCCCACCAGGGCGGCACAGAAGACCACCACAGCCATACGGTCGAGACAGGAGCCCCCCAGGGCGGCACCGAGGACCACCACATTGGGATCGATGATACATGAGAGCAAGTCTGGATAGGCAAGTCTGAAACAATGAACATGAACAAGTTAAGGGTGGCCTCCGTGGCCACGACAGGATCAGTCGATCGCTCAGAGAGTTTGGCTGAGACGTGGAGAGGCTCTGGTAGTTCAGCAGAGATGTGGAGAGGCTTTGGTAGTTCAGCAGAGACGTGGAGAAGCTCTGGTAGTTCTGCAGAGTTTAGACTGGATTCAGGAAGATCAATGGTGACTTGACTCTGCTCCTGAAGATCACTGGTGACTTGACTCTGCTCATGAAGATCAATGGTGACTTGCATTTGCTCATGAAGATCAATTGTGAATTGACTTTGCCCATGAAGATAGTCGGTGACTTAACCTTGCCCATGAAGAGCTCTGGTGACTTGACTTTGCCCATGAAGATCATTGGTGACTTGACTTTGCCACATACATCTTTAAGAGCTGGATCACTCTGCAAGATGTGCCAATGTTTCTTAATTGCATGCTTTATTTCTCCGCCAATATGAGAGAACTCTGTGGAGAAGCAAAGTCTATAGCCGCGTTTCCACCGCAGGAACTTTACCCAGGAACTAGGGACTTGGTCCGGTACTTGGTGTGTTTCCACCGCAGGAACCAGGAACTAAATAAAAGTTCCGGGTAAAAAAATGCCCCCCAGAAAGTCCCTGCTGGCGAGGTGGTACTTTTTTAAAGTTCAGGAACTTTCGGGGGCGGGACTTTGGCGCTAAACATTCTGATTGGTTGAGTTCACGCAGCATTGGTTGAGTTCAACCACCATTTATTCGGATCAACATTTTCAAAATATTACTGTTATTGTGTCATGAAATGTAATTTTAAAAGTATTTCAGGCGAGAATGTAGTTGTTTGAAACTCAAATCTGTTGTTTATTTATAAAGACAGCGCCTATTTAAAAATGTGTTTCGCCGATCTCGTAGACGGTGAGCTCCACTCGATCAGCGGGAGCTCAGTCCTCATTAGTGGTGGAAATTATGATTCTTTCTAGTGATTCGTTCATTTTCAGTTCGTTCACCAAAATGATTCGTTCAGAATCGTTCACTGATTCGTTCAGTGACCATTTCTTCGTATTACACAAAATAAGCCAGCAGATGGCAAAAAAAAGTGTATTATGTTGTTATGTCTTAAGTCAACGAACGTATTCACTTGTTGCAAAAACTGATCTGGCTTTATTAAAATGTGTGTATAATCGCATTCAATATATAAAGTCTAATTAAGTTGTTCAGATGAACAAAGCACAAGGTTTTCTTGCCTAAATAGCATTTTAATTGTTTGGTCAGACAGTTTGTATATTATATATTCACATTCATCAATCGTGGATTAAACGTGGAGTTGCTAAATATCAAAACAAGCGTATGTGCACAGTACAGTACCTATAACTGCGCTTTGCATTTTTGCGAGATTGACATGCTAAATGGCAGACTGACCCGGTTTACTCTCATTCATTTCGTTCACGAACGAGATAAGCTATGTACCAGTTCATTTCATTCACGAACGACATGTATCCGTTCATTCAGCTCGTTCACGAATGACATGTGTGCCAGTTCAGTCATTTCATTCACGAACGAGATTTACTAAATCATTCAACTCGTGCACGAACGACATGTGCTTTGCCGATTGAGAAACGTGATTGGTAAACGGTTTGCCAGAATATACCCTGACCATCAGGTCAGTCATTTCATTCACGAACGAGATGTATCATTCAACTCGTGCATGAACGACATGTGTGCCAGTTCAGTCATTTCATTCATGAACGATATGTATCAGCTCATTCAACTCATTCACGAACGACATGGGTACCAGTTCAGTAATTTCGTTCACGAACGATAAGATCTCTAGATCTAGTTCAGACTCATATGAAACTCGTTCATTGAAGGGCGTATTCGTTCACTACATTCAACAAATCAAATACTCTGTCACATCTCATACTCGAAGGCTATTGGCTCGAGGTTGAGTAATTCTTTGACAGGATGAAACAGTTGTTACCCGGTTCACTGAGCTGCACATGCGCTGCTTATAGCGCCGCGCTGCTGTGGAGGGAGGAACTTCACTGAACGAGAAATATGAGTCAGTGGATTACGTGAACGAGAACGATTCGTTCACCTAAAAGATTCGTTCAAAAAGAACGATTCGTTCACGAACGACACATCACTAGTCCTCATGTATCCGCAGAGAGCAGCCTCTCCTGGGATAGACTTTCTGATATGTGCCGCTGGCTCTGATGTGTCTTTAGTGGTTAAACATAAAATATAATTCAGCTGCGGGGTAAATCTAACAGGTTTTCTTTGGTCTGTATTCAATTTATCTATATGTTAAAATGAAAATAAAAAGGCAAGTCTATATAATATTTGTTTCATTGTAATGGCTGTATATAACGTTACACTTATCCCTGAACTAAGTACATTTCTACAGCTGTTATTATGTTTAAATGAAAATGAAAGGAGGCAGTGGTATTTTATATCCTATTTCGTTTTATTGTAAATATACTGAGGGGAAAATTGCAGTAGCCAAAGCAATCTGAGTTCACGCAGCATTGGTTGAATTCAACCACCATTTATTAGGATAATTTTCAAATATTACTGTTATTGTGTCATGAAATGTAATTTTAAAAGTATTTCAGGCGAGAAGTAGTTGTTTAAAACTCAAATCTATGGTTTATTTATAAAGATCATGCCTATTTAAAAAATGTGTTTCGCCGATCTCGTAGACGGTGAGCTCCACTCGATCAGCGGGAGCTCAGTCCTCATGTATCCGCAGAGAGCAGCCTCTCCTGGGATAGACCTTCTGATATGATATTTCGTTTCATTGTAATGGCTGCATATACACATTTCCCTGAACTAAGTACATTTCTGCAGCTGTTATTATGCTTAAATGAAAACGAAAGGAGGCAGTGGTATTTGATATCATATTTCGTTTTATTGTAAATATACAGTAAGGAAAATTGCAATAGCCATGACAAGCAGACTGAAGTTATCAAGTACGCTGCTGTTTATAGATTTACCGGACTTGCGTCGTCGCGGATATCACACTCCTGAGACGAATGCACAAAGTCTGAACCAACTACCGAGGATGCACGTCCAAAATCAGCGTACTTTTTTTTTATTTTTTTATCAGCGGTACTTTGTATTGAGAAACGCGCGCAGACCTACGTCACCAGTCTATTTGCCTAATCTACCCGGTACTTTACACCGCGGTGGAAACGCAGAAAGCAACAGGTCTGGGGGGAAAAAAGTTCCTGGGAAAAAAAGTTCCTGGTACAAATGTTCCGGGTAATTTCGGTGGAAACGCGGCATATGTCTAGAGACGTGTTTGGTTTTAATCAAGAGATGTGATCGTTGCGTCGATCTAGCTCGTTCATAAGCTGCGGAGATGTCATTTTCAGTATAGCCCCTATTACGAAAGCGTTCTTTCATTTCTACTGCTCCATGTTCAAACTGCTCCATGCTCCATGCATCGTTACTACAGTTCCCTTTCAGTCGGTCACGTTCGACGTTACGAATGGGGATCTCGCCCGAGAGCCCAATCACATTCGAGTGGTACAAAACGAGCCAATGGTACACAAAGAACCTTGGTCTGCGGAATTTGCATCGCGAGCTCCGCCCCGCAGAGCGGGTATATAAGGAGCAACGCGAGCAACTCGCATTCAAGCTTTCGCTTCGGAGCCGAGCACATCGCTTGCTGCAATCACCGGAGTGTTTACAAGCAAGAGCTGGTGTTGGTGTGACGGCGCGATTCAGCGGTTCGTCTGGGTTTCCTGCGACAGCTCCCGCGTTCCCCTGAGCGCTTCAACACCTCTAAAAGAGACAAATTTCTCTCACAAAAGAGATACGGGCCGATTTGCGTCTTTTTAAAGATGTCATTTCGCCCGTGTGTTTCTGGGTGCGGTCGATATATCGCTCCTCGTGACGGTCACGATCGATGTGTCACGTGTCTGGGCTTCCAGCACGCTGAGACTGCGTTCGTGGATGGCTCATGTTCTCATTGCGGGGACATGACCATCTCGGCGTTGAGATCGAGACTCGATTACCTTAAAAGGTATAGAGTCCCCTCTGCCACACCCCGTTCTAGCTCTTCTTCTCGTAAGAGAGCTACTTCGGCTGGTGGCCAGGGTGATCTGAGGGTTACCGTGTGGGCTTCCCCGACGAGCGAACCTCCTCGGGCCACACCCCCCTCACATACGCCGCAGCCGGTTGAGTTCCCGGATGAGTTTGCTGGACCCTCTCGGGCTCCTGACATCTCATTCGGGGCTCGCGAAGAGGACCGTATGTCGATCGCCGCATCACAAGGCGGGCTTGAGTCCTCGGGAGATGAGGGTTCGGCTGCGTTGCCTCCCTCGGGAGTGCCAGCGTTGTCCGAGTCTGATCCCGAGCTGACGGCCATGCTTTCCCGGGCAGCGGAGAGCATCGGGCTTGAGTGGAATCCTCCACCCTGTCCTGAGCGCTCGAGGCTGGATGATTGGTTCCTGGGGGCTGCTCATGCGGATCACCAGCACCCCCCTCTGGTTCCTTTCTTCCCGGAAGTGCACCAGGAAGTAACTAGTTCATGGAGGGCACCTTTAACTGTCCGAAACCGTTCTGGTTCTTCCTCCGCCTTCACTGCCCTCGATGGCTGCCCTGCATGCCATGGCCTCTCTGCAGGTCTATCAGGCCAAGCTGCTCCGGCAGCTGCACGAGGGCAGTGCTGACCCAGGGGTTTTGCAGGAGGCGCGCACTGCAACCGACCTCGCTCTCCGGGCGACGAAGGTCACTGCGTGCTCCTTGGGTCAGGTGATGTCCACTTTGGTGGTCCAGGAGCGCCACCTATGGCTGAACCTGGCAGACATGAGGGAGTCTGATCGGGCTCAGCTCCTCAACTCCCCGGTCTCCCAGGATGGCCTCTTCGGCGACGCGGTAGAGAGCTTTGCCCAGCAGTTCTCTGCCGCCCAGAAGCAGTCTGAGGCCTTCAGACACATCCTGCCCCGGCGGCCCTCTGCTGGTTCCACCCCGCCGCCGGCGCAACCTCAGCCTGCTCGTCGCCGAGGGCGCCCCCCTGCGGCCTCCTCCACTCCCGCTCGGCCACAGCAGCAGCCTTCACCCCGGCCGCAGCGAGGAGATGGCCGCAGAAGGGCGGCGCAACCCGTCTCTGCCCCTAAACCTGCCAAACGCCAGGCCAAGCGGCGTTCCTGAGACGGGCGACCTGGAGTTGGAGACGTCAGCTCATCAGGAGATGGTAGCAGGACCACTCCTTCCCCCGGAGGAGGGCCGGGGGAGAATCCTTTGTTCTCGTTTTCCTTTTGTTCACCCAAATCTTCATTAAAAGAGCTGTTTCCTCTACCTCCGGGTCCCAAGAGGCCACGAATGGCAGCTGGCGACGTGCTTCCTCGCCGCTCTTGTTCCCCTCTCCCCTTGCCAATTTCCATGCAAAGACGGCTCAAGAACGCTTCGCCTTCTCATGCCCTCTTTGCCACTTGGAGTCAGACGAGTGCCCGCACTCCGCCCCCGCTAAGGGCCGCTATGCCTCCCATGCCGGGGCTGTCTGCTCCACCACGCTGCCCCACTGTGGGTACGCCTGTAGTCCCCTTGACCCCGCTGGTTCGGTTCCTGGGAGCCTGGCTAGAGCTCCCCAGGCCTTCCCGCTGGCTCATCCGGACGCTCAGGCTCGGCTACGCGATTCAGTTCGCCCGGCGTCCCCCCAGGTTTCGGGGTGTCCACGCGATGATGGTGGGCAAAGATGCCCCTGTCATGCGCGCGGAGGTCGCGACCCTGCTGGAAAAGGGCGCAATAGAGCCGGTCCCTCCAGCCGACATGAAGTCCGGCTTTTACAGCCCTTACTTCATAGTACCCAAGAAGACAGGTGGGTTACGGCCAATCCTGGACCTGCGTGCCTTGAACCGAGCTCTGCACAGACTCCCGTTCAAGATGCTAACGCCCAAGCGCATTTTTGAATGCATTCGTCCGATGGATTGGTTTGCAGCGATCGACCTGAAGGACGCGTACTTTCATGTCTCCATTCTTCCTCGACACAGACCGTTTCTTCGGTTTGCTTTCGAGGGGCAGGCATATCAGTACAAGGTTCTCCCATTCGGGTTGGCCCTCTCTCCCCGCGTCTTTATGAAGGTTGCGGAGGGGGCCCTGGCTCCTCTCAGGGAACAGGGTGTCCGTATCCTCAACTACCTCGACGACTGGCTGATCCTAGCTCACTCTCGAGAGCGGTTGTGCGAGCACAGGGATCTGGTGCTCAGACACCTCGCCCGACTGGGTCTTCAGGTCAACTGGGAAAAGAGCAAACTCTCCCCTGTGCAGAGGATCTCTTTTCTCGGTATGGAAATAGACTCGGTCGCCATGTTCGCGCAGCTTACAAACGAGCTCGCGCAGTCACTGCTGAGTTGCCTGAGACAATTCGAGGGCAAGAGAGCGGTTCCACTGAAACTGTTTCAGAGGCTCCTGGGGCATATGGCATCCGCGGCGGCAGTCATACCGCTCGGGCTACTCCATATGAGACCGCTTCAGCACTGGCTTCACGACCGAGTCCCGAGATGGGCATGGCAACAGGGCACGCTCCGAGTGACCATCACTCCGGCCTGCCGTCGATACTTCACCCCGTGGTTGGACCCCTCGTTTCTACGGGCCGGCGTGCCCCTAGAACCGGTGTCCAGACATGTTGTTGTGTCAACAGATGCCTCTGCCACGGGCTGGGGTGCCATGTGCAATGGGCATGCTGCGTCAGGCTCCTGGCCAGGACCCCGACTTCAGTGGCATGTAAATAGCCTCGAGTTGCTAGCAGTACGTCTTGCTCTGCACCGCTTCAGGGCCCTGCTGAAGGACAAGCACGTTCTGGTCCGTACGAACAACACTGCGACCGTAGCGTACATCAACCATCAGGGTGGTCTACGCTCCCGCCACATGTCGCAACTCGCTCGCCATCTCCTCCTGTGGAGTCACAAGCATCTGAGGTCGCTTCGTGCCATTCACAGTCCAGGCAGGCTCAATTGTGCAGCCGACGAGCTCTCACGACAGCAGTCTCGCCCCGGGGAATGGAGACTCCACCCCCAGTCGGTTCAGCTGATTTGGGAACACTTCGGAGACGCCCAGGTAGACCTGTTTGCCTCTCCAGAAAATTCCCACTGCCAGTTGTTTTACTCCCTGACCGAGGGCACCCTCGGCATGGACGCCCTGGCACACAGCTGGCCGCTGGGCCTGCGCAAGTATGCGTTTCCCCCAGTGAGCCTTCTTGCACAGACGTTGTGCAAGATCAGGGAGGACGAGGAGCAGGTCCTCATGGTTGCGCCTTTTTGGCCCGGCCGGACCTGGTTCCCCGAACTTGTACTCCTCGCGACAGCCCCTCCCTGGCCAATTCCTCTGAGGAGGGACCTTCTTTCTCAGAGACGGGGCACCCTCTGGCACCCACATCCCGATCTATGGAACCTACATGTGTGGGTTCTGGACGGGTCACGGAAGGTTTAGGTACCTTGCCACCACAGGTGGTAGCTACCATCACTTCAGCTGGAGCCGTGTCCACCAGACATGCCTATGCTTTGAAGTGGAACCTCTTCGTCACTTGGTGTTCTTCACGGCGTGAGGATCCCTGGAAGTGCCCGATTGGGTCAGTGCTTTCCTTTCTTCAGGAGGGGTTGGAACGAAGGCTGTCTCCTTCCACCCTCAAGGTCTATGTGGCTGCCATTTCGGCTCACCATGACCCTGTTGAAGGTAAGTCTCTTGGAAGGCACGATCTGATCATCAGGTTCCTGAGAGGAGCAAGGAGGCTCAATCCGCCTCGCCCTCAGCAAGTCCCCTCTTGGGACCTCGCAGTGGTTCTATCAGCACTGCAGAGAGCTCCTTTCGAACCCTTGCTCTCAGTAGAGCTAAAGTTTTTATCTTTGAAAACTGCGCTCCTGACGGCTTTGGCTTCGGTGAAGAGGGTCGGGGACCTGCAGGCATTTTCAGTTGACGAAGCGTGCCTGGAATTCGGGCCGGCTAACTCTCACGTTATCTTGAGACCCCGGCCTGGGTACGTGCCCAAAGTTCCCACCACTCCTTTTAGGGATCAGGTGGTGAACTTGCAAGCGCTGCCCCTGGAGGAGGCAGACCCAGCCCTGGCGCTGCTCTGTCCAGTACGTGCGCTCCGCACCTACGTGGACAGAACTCGGTGCCTTAGGACCTCAGACCAGCTCTTTGTCTGTTACGGAGGCCAGCAGAAGGGAAAGGCTGTCTCCAAGCAGAGGTTATCCCACTGGATAGTGGATGCTATTGTCCTGGCTTATCAGGCTCGAGACCTGCCATGCCCCCTAGGGGTGAGAGCTCACTCAACTAGGAGCATAGCTTCCTCCTGGGCGCTGGCGCATGGCGCCTCGCTAGCAGACATCTCTAGAGCTGCGGGCTGGGCGACACCTAACACATTCGCAAGATTTTATAATCTCCGTGTAGAGCCCGTGTCCTCCCAGATACTCGCCCCTTCGGGCCAGTAAGGACCTGCTCGGTGTTAATCCGCTTGCTGCGCCATTCCACTCCGCGGACTGGATGCGTGCGCTATTCCCCTCAGGTGAGTTCCTCAGTCAGAACCCTGGGTTCCTCCAGCACTGTTGATGTCCAACACTTGCGTACATGCCCTTTGGTCAGACATGTGTGGGACTAGGTGCCTCCATGTGTCGTGATTCCCCTTGTGGGTAATCCCACGTGTGTATGTCCACAGTAAGTCTCTCCGCAGCATGTGTCTTTCCCTTGGCAAGCCCTTGCCAGCTCTGTCGTTGAAAATTCCACCCTGCGGGCTGGGTACCTCAGAGTTCTTATGTATCACCACCTTGGTAGATACCTACTTCTGTAAGTCCTCCCACGGGCAGGCAGCCTGCTAGCATATGTCCAGCTGGAATATGCTACCCAGCGTATTCTGTGCGAGCTGTAGGCCCTCACTCGTGCTGGCCTCACGACAGGGTGCTATCACTCACACGGGTCGCTGGAAGACAGCCATGTGGCGTTTTGTAAGGGACCCCATTCGTAACGTCGAACGTGACCGACTGAAAGGGAACGTCTTGGTTACGTATGTAACCCTCGTTCCCTGAAGGAGGGAACGGAGACGTTACGTCCCCTTGCCACATCGCTGTTCCGCTGAACGGCCGGGTCACTGGCTCGGCTCCTCAGCGAAGACTTGAATGCGAGTTGCTCGCGTTGCTCCTTATATACCCGCTCTGCAGGGCGGAGCTCGCGATGCAAATTCCGCAGACCAAGGTACTTTGTGTACCATTGGCTCGTTTTGTACCACTCGAAGGTGATTGGGCTCTCGGGTGAGATCCCCATTCGTAACGTCTCCGTTCCCTCCTTCAGGGAACGAGGGTTACATACGTAACCAAGATGTTTCTTCTAAGACTTAAAAATTGGCCAATAGGAATGTTTTTAATAAGTTGTTTAGGATGATGATCTGCTCTGAGGATAGTGTTTCTGCTAAGAGGTTTACGATAGATCGATGTTCCTAAACCTCCATGGGAATTTTTGTGAATAGTCAAATCTAAAAAGTTAATATTATCTGTAGAGTGTTCTACTGTGAATCTCAGAAAGGATGTGGTAGAGTTAATATAGGCCATAAAAATCTCCAATTCAGACAAGGTCCCTGTCCAGATGAAGAAAACATCATCGATGTATCTTTTCCACAAAGGGATTTTAGGAAGAAATAAGTTGTTAACAGGATTGCCAATGAATGTAACTTCCCAAAAACCCATTACTAGGCATGCATACGATGGTGCAAAGCAACTCCCCATACTGACCACACGCTTTTGTAGATAATAATGGCCCGCATATTGGAAATAGTTCATTGTTAAAATGACTTCCAACAATGTCAGTAAGAATTCGTTGGGAGGAACTATATCCATGGCCCGTCTCTCAAAGAAGTGTAGTAACGCCTCAGTCCCTGCTTCGTGAGGAATGCATGTATACAAGCTTTGCACATCACAAGTTACCAACATGAAATCATCATCGCATTCAAACGAATCCAAAAGTCTCAATATGTCAGATGTATCCCTTAAAAATGATAGTAATTCACATACATATTTTTTCAAAAAGAAGTCGAGATACTGTGACAACGGTTCAGTTAGACAGCCAATACTAGACAGTATTGGCTTATTCGCCCTTTTATCAGCAGGGCGAATAATAATATCTAACCTCTTTTCTAGTTCATTCAAACTCTTTAATTCAGAATGTGACAAATTATTTTTTTTTTGTCATGTTTTTTACATATCTTGGTGAACTCGTTTTTCTACTAGATTTTTGTATGTAGTAATAGAATGGTTCAGATTAGAATAAGGAACAAAAGTGGATTTCTTTCTGAAAGGTGTAATCTCTCTAGTAGGTGCCATGTTATCAACGTTGGAGATTGACTGCACAGGAGTACCCATGGTAGGCCTAGATAAAATAGATTTCAGGGGAAAAAAATTCTTAAGTTGAAGTGATCGAAAGAATTTAAAAGTATCTACCTTGAGTTTGAATGGATTAACAGTGTTGGTGGGGCAAAAAGATAAACCTTTACATAACACTTTCGTCTCTCCCTCGCTTAAACTAAATCCCGAGATGTTAATCACAGTCTGTTCCGGGTTGCATGGATTGCGTGGAGAGCGGCGCATTTGTTCTGCTGGATACATTCTGCGACCTCTGCCTCCTCGACCCTCTCGAGCCCCTCCTTGTCTGTTTAGACGGGGAGGCTTGGCGTTGGGAAAAAAATTCCTAGTACCATGTTGACTCTCGGCGTCACTGGTTTGAGGAGAATCCCAGTCGCTTGCGGAGGTGGAGAGCCGGTTTCTGAGGTAATGTTGGCGCGTAGGCGGGGGTTTATGAAGACGTCTTTGTTCATCTGTCCAGTAGTAAACTGATCCTTCTGCATTTTGAAAGGATTTAAGAGAAATAGCGATCTTGTTGGTAATTGTGTCGAAGGTCTCTATATCGACTTGTGTCTTAATGTGCTTCTCAACTTGTAGCATTGGCCATACTTGGCCTGGCTAGAACGGGGCTACTAGCAACAGACGGACCCCATCCCAGCTTACTCTCACCAGAACTCCCAGGAGCAGAGGAATGGGGGAAAGGCATACAGACTGTATGCCCTGAGGTGGAAACTCTTCACCTCATTGTGCAGAGACCACCAGCTTGACCCAGCTATCTGCCCAGTTGGTACAGTTCTGGAGTTTCTTCAAGCCATTTTCCCTGCAGAGTTGACCCACTCCACGCTGAAGGTTTACGTGGTGGCCATTGAGGCCTACCATGTCCCTCTCGATGGCCAGTCTTTGGGAAGACACCCCTTAGTTACACGTTTCCTCTGCGGTGCGCTGAGGCTGAGACCTGAGGCTGAAGTCCCGTATTCCCCCGTGGGACGTGGTTGTGGTGTTAGAGGCTCTTTGTAAAGCTCCATTCGAGCCAATACAAGATATATCAGACAGACATCTGACCCTCAAAACTACCTTTCTGTCGGCTATTACCTCTCTGAGGAAAGTTGGAGATCTTTAGGCCCTCTTAGTGTCCCCTTCTTATCTTGACTTTGCACCTGGCATGACCAAAGCATTCATATACCCTTGATCGGGATATGTTCCTAAGGTTCCCTCTATCACACCCCAACCTGTAGTGCTGCAGGCCTTCTGTCCTCCTCCTTTTTGGGAGCCCGACCAAGAGAAGCTAAATTGTATGTGACCAGTTTGAGCGCTGGACACATATGTCCACAGAGATGCCCTGTGGGGAAAATCGGACCAATCGCTTGTATTCTACGGTCCCCCCAAGAGGGGCTCTCCTGCATCTAAGCAGACTATTAGGCATTGGATAGTTGAGACCTCTGGTTTTCCCCCACTGTCGGGAGCCAAGGCTCACTCTACACATGTTATGTCAGCCTCCAAGGCCTTACTAGCAGGTGTGACCATGTTGGAAATCTGCAATGCTGCGGAAAAAATTCTATGGCTTAGATATGCCAGTCACTCCAGGTGCTTCAGTCCTCTTGTCCTAAGCTGTGCTCTTTGGATACACACTAGGCAGGGATTTGGTAGTCTGGCAGTGTGGGTACATCGTTCCTGTAGCGCTTTGACACAGCTCAAGTTCCTGAAGAGGAACGTCTCTAGGTTACGCATGTAAACATAGTTCCTCAAGGGAACAAGACGCAGCGTCTCGAGGCCATACCCCCGGCACCCCTGCTGGCGCTTGCTGGTACTCGAAGCTGACGCCAGCAGCGTGGTGCGTGCTTTCATAGCTTCCTGGTCGCTTACGTCACCCCGCCCGTGATGTCACGCTCTTCCATTGGACTGATTAAACACGATATTCAGAATCGCTCATGCTAGACGCGTTCCCCGTAGAGCTTTGACGCAGCATCTCGTTCCCTCAAGGAACTATGGTTACATGCGTAACCTAGAGACATTTTTTTCTTCTCTTTTTTTCTGTACTATCTATCAAATAAATACATTTCTGATGGAGTCAGCACCTTCCAGACAGATTTTAACAATTCTTATCGTAGGTTTCACACATTTGATGACCGGGGTATACTTTGGGAGCAGGAACAAAGAGAGGTGGTCAGACTGACCCAGGTGGGGGAGGGGTGTGACTTTGTAGGCATCAGTCACATTATTATAAACGTGTTCCAATGTTTTATGTCCCCTTGTAGTGCAGGAGACATTTTGGTGAAATTTAGGGAGAACAGATCTTAAAGTGCAGTGATTCAAAAAAACTGCAACATAATATGTATGGTTATGTTAGTTATATTACAACCAGAATGTTCACATCACTATGGAAATATGGTTATAATTTGACTAACCTTACTTTGATGACTGTCTTGTATTTTGAACAAATGCAGATTAATTCAAAACTATATTAATGTAAATGAATGTAAAGACACAAACTTAAAATTTTATTGTTAATTAATATCACAGATTTAATTATGTAACATTTGCATCCACCCAGATTATTATTTTATCAGTGTATATGTCATTATAATAATATATTACTGATCAACAATTATTATCATTATTATCATTTATGCTATTTGGCTGAATGTACATGTGGTTAAATTAACATTTATGTTTGTATGCACCCACCACTGTCCTCCTTTGACTTGCATCTGAAGGCCCTGGTATATTTCAAATGAAATTAAAGAACGAAGTGATATGACGTCATCTCGAAAACAAAATCAAACAAAGTTTGTTTTGAGTTCGTTTTGGCAGTTCAAAATGGCTCACCAAAGCAAACTTTCTGGGGGAGTTAATTTTGGCTCCTAAACACATTTGAGTTTCCCTTGGTCCGTGGAGGTTACACAATTGGTGGGTGTGTTAATTTTTTTTTTCTCAGTTCGTTCCTCATTCTGCAGAGGTCATTAAGGAGAGCAACATCTCCTGAATACACTGGAGTGTCGGATAGCTGAGCTGCACAAATATATCTGCACCTGTACGATCGCTAGTGGACAGATTTTAAAGATGTATAGAGACAGTATTTCAATAGCAACGAAGCTTGGTGTCAATGACCCGGAGTTATAAAAAAAAATAACCTTTTTAATGCCTTTTTAAATATTGTGGAGCTGATGCTTTAAAACATTCTTGCAGGGTCAAAGTAAAAACAAAAGAACCATGACCTATGAGATAATCAGGTTTTATATGACACTTATTATATTGTAATCTAATATTCTGAATATCAGGTAAAATAATAATCATAGTCACACTAAATGCACATTTACTTCTGTCACATATTTTCTTTTTAAGATTTTAAAGTATCTTCTACACAATGAGTCATGCAACATTGAAACAACATGAGAGTGAGTGATTTTTTATATTTAAATGAACTGTCTTTTTAAAATGGACACATTTTTCTTTATTTTATTTAGTTAACAGTCAAATACAGAGCTTAACGCTGTAGATCACATAAATATTTCATTCATTAAATGTTACTATGACAAGTACAGAAGTAATTGATTTATGAATATAACTCAAAGGAAAGTTGTGTGAAAGTATGCATGTGGAATGAAGTCATGCAATATTAAGTGTGTGTCTGATATATTTATTTGCACTCGATGAGAACAGCCTCCATGTACAGTATATCCAGTTCATACAATTATCAACTTCTGTACCAGTGATTTCAGCTCTCTCATCCAATATGAGACAGACAGGGACTTTACATGATGATCAATATATGTGGAAACATAAATTCAATCCAAGCCATATTTTAAAATTGTTGATGATGAGACATATGATTTATTATCCAAATGTACAAATAATATTCTTGGAGTAGCTGCTGACCTATGTCCAAGAAGACTGCATCAGAACAATGCTTTAAGGTTTGTTGGAAACTCAGAAGTGAAGACCAGGAGACTCTTGGGTAATCTTCAGCAGAATTCTTTATTGAGAATACTCTGTGTGGAATTAATATACATGAAAAAGCTAAACGCATCAAAAAACAAGATTAAGAAACTATATCACCCAAGGTTAGCATAGGTTATTTGCTTGTTGTTTTTCTGTGTGCCTGTACTAGTCAATCAAGCAAAACAGCTTACAGATGATTTATCATATTACACAAACACTGTTTTGACACTGTTGCAATGCTTAACACTGACACTTCGTAATCTGTTCAAAATAAGGCATTAAATAGTTAGCAATTTGAAGACTGATATTTTCAGTTCCATTTGTTTGCGTGTTGTTTCAAAGACACGCCCACAACAAGGGAACTAATGATTATTCACGTAAATTTGACCCACGAGAACAGTTTTTCACAGGAACCGAATATTACACAACAAGGGTTGTGGTCATGTTGTGATGGTTTTTAACTGCTACTGAACAGGAACAGTGGCAGTTCATGGGTTTTAAAATAGAGGGCGCACACTAATTGTATTGGCCTGGAGATCCCTGCCGATTGTTATTATTATTATTTGCTTAACCACTTTTTGGTGGCTCATAGTCAGAAAACAAAGAAAACGACACACATACAACAAGATAATATAAATTCACTTACCTGTCCTATCACTTGAAACCAACATCCGTCCCTTCTTAAAAAGTCTGTGGTAAAAGAGAGCTGCCTGTAGTGCTATTTAATTAGGCCTACTTCTGTAGCCTACAGTCATTTGTATATATACTGTTTGAATGACAGCTGTTGGCGATCAAATATTCAATACTCATCACTCTACTTGATGATCAAATATTCAATACTCATCACTCTACACTACTCATCATACATACTTGATAAATATCAGCCCAGCCTCTACAGGAGACATTTAAACTAATAGCATGTAATTTACGTCTCTACGATGATTGGGTGGTATACCAGAAGGGACACTATTCTCCTCTTTGATGTTCCTTTTCTCAACACTCCTCAGTGCTGAAAGTGAACACTCAATGCTGATTGGCTATTTTTTATAGCCGATCTCTCCCACTGCCTCCCCCTCTCCTTCTATATATATACAAACCCAATTCCAAAAAAGTTGGGACACTGTACAAATTGTGACTAAAAACAGAATGCAATGATGTGGAAGTTTCAAATTTCAATATTTTATTCAGAATACAAGATAGATGACATATCAAATGTTTAAACTGAGAAAATGTATCTTTTTAAGGGGAAAAAAAGTAGATTTAAAATTTCATGGCATCAACACATCTCAAAAAAGTTGGGACAAGGCCATGTTTACCACTCTGTGGCATCCCCTCTTCTTTTTATAACAGTCTGCAAACGTCTGGAGACTGAGGAGACAAGTTGTTCAAGTTTAAGAATAGGAATGTTGTCCCATTCTTGTCTAATACAGGCTTCTAGTTGCTCAACTGTCTTAGGTCTTCTTTGACGGATCTTCCTCTTTATGATACACCAAATGTTTTCTATGGGTGAAAGATCTGGACTGCAGATGGGCCATTTCAGTCCCCGGATGCTTCTTCTACGCAGCCATGATGTTGTAATTGATGCAGTATGTGGTCTGGCATTGTTATCTTGGAAAATGCCAGGTCTTCCCTGAAAGAGACGACGTCTGGATGGGAGCACATGTTGTTCTAGAACTTGGATATACCTTTCAGCATTTATGGTGCCTTTCCAGATGTGTAAGCTGCCCATACCACATGCACTCATGCAACCCCATACCATCAGACAGTGACGGTTTCTCCATTAGGGCGATTGGGCGATGCACCACCAATGGAAAGAGGGGGATTTTTATTTTATTTTACATTCAACCACAGTGTTACGCTAGCTTTCACTGTTCTAGACTCTTTGTGCTGCCTCTAAATAGTCCAATCAGTGTCGAATCACGTTTTGTGTAGTACCGCCCCTCTTCGCCCCGAGTGCTCTCATAGACTTCCATTCAAAAATTTTTTTTTGCGAACTGCAGGCACTGCAATGCAATTTCAATGAGGTCAAGCCCTAACGTGCTTTCGTCATCGTGCGTAACCTTAACTTGTGCAATGACTGGTGGGAACTGTGACATCCAATAATATTTAAAAACTATTTTGAATTTTATTAACAAGGATTTTTTTTAAACTACTTTAATATCTGTATCAAATGTAAAAAAAAAAAAAAAAAAGCAGAGAGACGGGGACAGCTATGCCTTTGACAGCTGAACTTGATTGACATCATGGCGAACATTACCTCAGTGGAGATTAATTCTATTGTGTCATTGAAAGAAATACCATTCATTCGTCGTAGCAATAAGGATAAATTGTCAATTAAAGAATTAGGATAACCAAGACTAAATTTAAACATCAAACAAGTATCTACAAAGGGCGGGAAGTCATATTAATGAGGATTTTCGAGAACTTGGTATGAGCGGAGAAAAAGGCTGCGAAGTAGCTGACGCTCTATTCTCCTAATTTACAGCTGCATTTTGTTCCATCGCGAGAGCCTAACGGACATCGCATGGACAATAGGGGTTGCACGATTACTGATTTCTACTAGTCGATTTTTTTATTTAAAAAATACTCGAGTTACTTGACTACTTGTGGTTCATGCTACTGTAAATGAAAAGACATTACATTTTTTTTGCATTATCAATAAATGCTTATTAATCCATAACCTTATGCAACAATTACATATATAAATTGTCAAAATTATTCTGACATTACGTATTTACATTTTTATGTAACAGCCAGTATTTGTTTTTGTGTCTGTAACAATCACAAAATGTTTCGTATCTGCATTTGGATACAACGTCGTACAGTCGTCGATAAGACCGTTATGGCTAACTTTTTTTTCATAGTTATCACTGAACAAGTATGCCGTGTTAAACTAAAATAATTATTAATTTCTAAAATAATATTTATCATGCAAGCAGAGAGATGTCATGCCAAACATTTAGTGATCATTTGAACATGACTGCATCAATTTAATGCGCACATTTTCGTTACATTTACTCTATAAAAAAGTCAAAGATAAAGATGCAAACATGAAGGCCGAATAGAAAATGTATCTACGTATATCTAAGTTGATTATTAGCCTGCTCTCTCGAGAGAACTGGTTTGATTTTTGAGAGACTGAGACGTGCAACGCGGCTGTTTGATTTATGAGCGCGCTGTGCTTAATCTATTCATTCGTATCATATCGTAGCCTAAGGTTTAAAGCATTGCCTTTTAAATATATACAATAGAACGTGTATGATGTATTATTGTAGGTGATATTATTCTTGCCAAGTTCTGATTTCTGAGAGATGCACAGAGCAATGCTGTGTTTGATTTTTGCTCTTTTCATTCATAAAGTTTACATTCATTCACTTCACACTCGTGACTTTAGAGGTCTGTTTATAATATTGCACTGATCCCCTGGCTCACCTGTTGTCTAGCAAACTCCGGACTGTGCAAGCTTCAGCCGAGTATTCAGGCAGAATTATTCCTTGTCTGTTATTCATTTTTTAAGCCATTATCCGTGCCATTCAGAATAAGGTATTCGGCTTCAGGCACACCCCTATTTACATATTTTAATTTTACGTGCAACATAGATAAGGTCATAAAAAAGTAACAGCTACATGCAATAATGTAATTCTAAAATTCACCTCGTACTTGCAAACTCTTTGTACATTATGGTTAATGCATGCTTGACTAGTCTATTGTTTCCGACAGCGCCCACTAGTGGTTGAAGTAGTCGATCACTCAGCTAGTCTATGCAAGCCCTAATGGACAACTACAGGTTTCACCGAAATGCATCATCTCTCGGAAGACAGTGTAAAAACAAGAGGAAAGGTGCACATGGATAGTAGGGAGCAGTGTAATATAAGTGAGCAATGTAATGAAAGAGAGCAATGTAATATAAGTGAGTAATGTAAATAAGCAGTGTAATGTAAGTTAATAATGTGATATACATTAAGTGAGCAGTTTAATATACAGTAAGTGAGTTGTGTAAACGGTGATTTATGTGACTTCAATTATTGCTTATTAAACTGAAATCGAAGTAAAAAAATGTGGAAAAACCACATCCATTTGTTGAGAGTTGGTTTGTTTTCTGTCAGCTCCACCATGCTAACCAGTGAAGGAGGAGCAGCAGTTGTTCACTTTATTTCAATATTAATACATAATTATGAATTCAGCTATTACCACCATAACAATAAAGATCCATTACAATATTTTTCCATTTTGCTTGTTCATTTGATACTGAATGATTCTTGAAAACTTTTCTTTAGAAAATGTTTGACATTTTGTGAAACATGTTACAAGATTATCAAAACATCTAAAGATTTACTGTAACACATTTGTAAGTCTTTCCTGATGTTTCTAAAGATCGACTGCAGGTTTCAGGAAGTCTTGAGACTTTAACACAATCTGTGTCTTTAACTGTCTGTCATCATTCAGTCAGTATGGGACTCTGTCAACTTCCTCTTGTGCTCTGTGAGTATTATTCTCTCTATGTATTTCATGTATTTTAATATAGTGATTACTATTATATTATAAAAAGGATCAAGTTATTTATTGTTTCTAGACTTTTTACTTTACTCGCTGCTCTCTTGAGTTTCAAGCCCAGCTCTAGTCGAGGAAATACTGTAAGAGTGAGAGATGATTTTGAGAGAGGAAGTGTGCAGTTAGAGCTGTTTGTGAAGAGAAATAAAAACTAGAGAAAAGAGAGAAGAGAAAATCACTCTGTTGTGTTGTAGATCAGTGTGTTTGTTTAGTCATTCAGGTTTTTGCTTGTTGAATCAGTTCTGTTGGTTTGTTTTACACTTATTGTCGCTGTTGCTATAATATTCACTAGTACACAGTTAATAAGAGTCTTTCTTTGTTCTCATTCATTGAACAGTTCTCTGCTGTGACCAAATCTATAAAATACCAGTGAAATGTTTTCATGTTTATCTGGACTCATATACAGTCCCCCGCACAATATCTTGATATTTATATATATATATATATATATATATATATATATATATATTTTTTTTTTTTTAAGATTATTGTCAAGTTCTTAAAACTGAAATTCATTCAAAACTCGCTATTCATAACACACTATTTTTGTAGTTTTGAATCTTAAATATTTTAATTAAACCCATACGCCATCAGCTCTAGAGCAGTTTTAAGATTCTGTAAGATTTAAGATTCTGTAAAATTCTGTAATGAGTTTCTCTTTGTGTTTTAGTGCTGATTTTAAACATTCACTCTGGACAAACTGAAGGTGAGTGAATTTGATTCATGTATTTCATCACATGTGAGTGATTCTACAGCAACGGTTACAAACCAACAGAGAATTATTTACATTTAATTATAATTATAAATGCACTTTAAACAAGCTGAATTGTTGAAATGACAATTATGAGGTATTACAAACAACAAACAACAGATATATTTTTTATATACACTCTGTAATAACTTTGATTTTACAGAGAGAAACAATATCTTCTGTTGAACAAGTCATGTTTCAAAATTTCCATTGTTCGTGTATTAACAGGTCTTTTATAAATGACTATAACAGTTATAGAGAACAACACTTCAGTCTCATCTGCTTTACGTTTTACAATCAAGTAACTGTGTTCTTCCAGTAAAAGCTGCACATTAAATTCATTGTGAATTGTTGTTGTACAGAAAGACCAAAAGCCAAAGTGAGCATTAAACCTGATCAACATGTATTCAGAGGAGAGACAGTCACTCTCAGATGTGACATTGATGGTGAAGGAGTCACTAGCTGGAAGTACAGCTGGTATAAAGACGGTTCAGACAGTGTTTTCAGTGAACTACAGGAACACACATTCAGTTCTGTTACTGAGTCTGACACAGGTAAATACTCCTGTTATGGAGCAGAGAGAGGAGGATCACGAACATCAAACATCAGTGATGAAGTTACAATGACAGTATCAGGTGAGTTTGATCAACGCTTCATAAACACACACAAGTTTAACGTTATTAATGAGTGATTTCTGTATTTCAGATAGACCCAGACCAGTTTTAAGTGTTTCTCCACAGAAGTGGTTGACTGAAGGAGATCCAGTTACTCTGATCTGTGAGGTTAAAGACTCCTCTACAGACTGGACATTCAGCTGGTTCACTGTATCTCTTTCATCAGGTAATGTGCTTCATGTGATAACATCTGAATGAACTGGTTTTATTCAAGCAAATTACTGCTTAAGCTCAAATGCTGTATGCATTCTTTCTTTCTTTTCGGACCACCTGTGCATGCTCATCCACACTGTATAATGTTAGTGTATATGATCAGCATCAAGCTTTTAAAAAAAGATGTCAATGAATCATTGAATGGTACCATGCAACACATGCTGTATATTTCAGGTGTTCTTGGAGTATATGATATGCTATAGTTTGGTATAAAAAAAACAAAAAAAAAACTTGCATTATTTAACAAAATCCTAACCTGGTTGTTGTCCATAAATAACGTGAAGTAGCAAAAAAAAAAAAAAAAAAAAAAAAAAAAAAAAAAAAAAAAACAACAACCCAAAACCACTGGAGATGAGGCTTACTTCATGACATCAGTCATACTTTACGATTGCGCCTTGAGGTTTACTTTATCCACCGGAAACATTACTAACACTGAGTCATTACTTTTAATCTCCACCTTAGCTCCATGTCTAAAGTATTTCAGTGTGTTTGAAATAGCACAGTTCTGTTCATAATGTATATATAAAAAATAAATAAATAAATAAAATAACAGGAGAGTGTCATTTTTGGAACACTAGCATGCAAACTTTTTTTCTACCACATGACAAGCTAATAACATGGTTGTGAGCATTAAAAGGTATAATTGCTGCTTTTTGCATTGCATATCTTAATTTTTTTTTGCATATAGGCTGATTCGCTATCATGGCCGTAGCCAGGCTTTGAAAATTAGTGAGGTCCAGGAGGTTTCTATTATAACCCCTTTATTATAGAATTGTGCTACAATAACCCCTATAAATACAACTAATAATCTACACTAACACTTGAAATGAGACAGAAATGTAGATGTTTTTGGAGGGATGCTCATTTTTAAATCATACCCTATTTATTGCATCAAAGTTTGTTAATACTATATTTATGGGGTGGTTAATTTTATCAGTTGTTTATTATTCATGCGGCCATACATATTACCCACCAAATGTGTTATTTTCGGATAGTCAAGATTACAATCGGATAGTCAGGTATTACATGACAGTCAGCTCCAGTGGTGCAAAATGTGTGTCATACATATTTTGACTTGATTGACCCATGTTCGAATCCACCTTTTGACTAACTTTTTTCTCCCTTTTCAAATCACATCAGAAAAGCATGTATTTTCAATGGAAATTAAGTAAATAATTAAAAAGTTAAGGGAGGGCTTTATTGACCCAATAAGGTGGCATCCATTAAATTTACACTCAATAAGTTATTACTGCATTCTGCTTCATAATGTACTGAGGTGCAGATAATTGACACTATTTGCAGTAAGTAGCTAGTATAAATAGCAGAAAATCCTGCTATTTTAAAATAGTATAAATAGAATCTATAGAGACTTGCACTTACATTTAGTGAAAAACAAGTAAAACAACGCTTATAATAGCTGGATCTGGCAACACAAACTGTATCTTGGGCTCTCGCTCACAACACTCCGAAGACTCGTTCACTTCGAAAGCATCTCGATCATTTTCATACTACGGACGCTAAACATTATGAATTATACATGGAGTCATTCTTATGAGGAGTTTAGCAGAAAATTTGTCAATCAGAGAACAAATGTTATTTTAGAACATGAAACATCTACCAAGGTTGGGATCTCAGTGACCTCATAGCTGGCTTTGGCCATGCTCGTTATGCCAATGAATATGACTGATGAATGAATATGAATCAACCTGACCGTGGGTTACAAAATAACATTCTACCCCAAACTCTTACAATTGGTGTGTATGACTGATCTAGATGTTCAAACAAACATAGCAATGTTTTGATGAATATGGATGACTTCTGTCTCTGCATATTAGGCTGAGCTAGGAGACATTAACATTTAAAGCAATTCACTTTAAAGGTCAGAATATCTAGAAATACATCTTTACGGTAACAATTGCACATTCTCAATGTATACAGAAAACAGTCATCATTATGAGCTGCTCTCAGACAGCAGCAGAGGAGCTGGAGGAAACTACACGGTCAGTTCTGTCGATCAGATACACACAGGAGTTTATGTGTGCAGCGCAGAGAGAGGAAAACCAGTCTATAAAACAACCTATAGCAACAAACAGCCACTATGGGTCACCGGTCAGTATTTATTTATTTTTTTAAATTACTGAATACACAAATTAAAACACTTCTAAATTGTAACTGAAAGTGTCTTCCCAGGTGTTTCTCCTCCAGTCTCTCTGATCATCAGTCCCAACAGAACTCAACACTTCACATTGATCTCTCTCTCTCTGAGCTGTGAGGACCAGAGTAACTCTGATAGATGGACAGTGAGAAGATACACAGACAAATGGGGGCTGGAAGATTGTTTACTATCACGCTGGGGATCACAAAAAGGATCTACGTGTAAAATCATGTCCACTGACCCATCATACACTGGAGTGTACTGGTGTCAGTCTGAATCTGGAGACAGCTATAACCTTGTCAATATCTCTGTGCATAGTGAGTATATATTTCTATATATATTCATTTCACTTGAAGTTTAAAGTAAGTGCATAAAGTTGGTTAGTACAGGAAGCAGCAGGGTTTAAATTAGGCTGGGGTCGTCCTGGGCTGACCCGCAGCACATAGACTCCAGGGCTCTACATTAACACTTCATTAACGCAAGACAAGTAACATCAATAACCAAAAATAACTATGTAAACACCAAAATGCAAGTATTATTCTGATTTTATTACATTTAGAGTGAGTGGTAAATAATGTATATAGCTACTACTGTATATATTGCATCTATTGACGGAATAAGGTTGTGCTGATAAGGCAAAGCTCACGCAGCCTCTAACACTTAAGAAAACTCTGAATCCAGGACTGTAGCTGGGATTTGCGGAGCCCTGCTGCAGGTTGTACTAATCAGCCCTGTTTGAAAGTGTTTATTTTGTATTTTCTTTCTATATATTTATTTGTGCTGCTTACACAATGTTTACGATTTTTCAGGTTTGTAGGTGTCCAGGTACAGAACCCAAATAATCAAATGTAAAATAGCACTGCATAGTCTTCACTGTAAAAATTTAATATACAGTCAAAACAAATTTTTTTCAGATACCTTCAGCATTTCTCACATTATGTCAATTTATTTGCTATAGTTTAGAAATGGTAATAAAATATGTCAATAAATCAGAGTACTTTCGGAACAAATTCATCTTGATATTAAAGCTGCAAGCAGCGATCAACGCTGCTGTTTATTATTAAAATCAATGGCAAATGTAATGTTTGGAAATGTAAACTAATATTTTCTATTGACACAATACAGCAAAATTAGAACACTGTTTACGCTTTAAAAAAGCACAAACACTAACAAATGGGCATAAATGCATTTGCTAATTAAACAACGTCACGCTGGATGGAAAAATGCGAACACTGCCAGACTGAAACTAGCAAACACACTTGCGCTATGCCTTGCGTCGCATTGCGCCAGGTGTATGATATGGCCCTAAGAGTGCAAAACAGACACTTCCACTCACTCTCACACACACACACATACACAATTATACACACTCAATTGAATTGGTATGGCTATACCCACATGGCCAAAACGAGTCAGAAAACTGAAATCAGATCAGACATTGAAGAATTGAGCTCTGATAAAACATTCCTTCCAGTTTTAATGTTTTGTGTAAGAAAATACTTTATCTGTGTAATTAAAAAACAAAAAAAACTGACACTTCAAATCAACATAATAAAAAAAAACATTTGCAAAAATCTATGAAAATATCTTCATAAATATCCAAACCCACAACTAAATTAAAATAGTCTAAAAATAATTAGAGCATTTATAGGCCTTTTATATAGAGCTATATAGTAATATATGGACTAAACCATGGAATTACAGATGTTTTACTTTTTTCAGAATCAGAAAGAGCTTTATTGCCAAGTATGCTTGCACACACAATACATTTGTTTTACTGACATAAGCTTCCAGTACACAGAGACAACAACAACACACAGAAAAAAGTAAATAAAATAAAAATACACATATGTAAATAAATTATTCAAAAATTTCAAATATTGAAAAATAAATTGAAGATTAAATAAATTGTATGAACAGTTGTGCTATAGATTATAATGGAATAGAATAGAGTGAAATGCAGGGATGTTCTAGGATGGAGGTGTGTCCATTATTTTTTTTTTAGAACTCACTGCCATCGAGCTAGGTGGGCGTGGTTTCAGCAACCAACTCTGCCTCTTTGCCCATTTTCAATTATCCAGGTGTGACACGTGGTGACACGCTGCCAAGATAGCGCCGGCCCGCTACACCCACTTTGAGCTTTGAAAAACTACGTCCATGTTTTCATACAGTCTATGGTTAATCACTCCATGAACCACGTGACAGCGTGGCAGCGAGATAAAATGAAAAAAGAGAACCTTTATTTTAAGCGTATAGAAAGTAATTATATAACTCTTTAGTCCTCCAGTCACTCAGTGAGCAATCAAGAAGTGGCTGTGACATGAACTAAAAAACATTTTGCCGTTGGATAGTTTAAAGAAGTCAAAACGTTTAACCATAATAGTGACAGCTATTCAGGGCAGTCAACTAATCTGTTTACATAAAGATTGTGTTTCCTTTTTTTGTGTAGTTGGTGTGATTCTGGAGAGTCCTGTTCATCCTGTGACTGAAGGAGATTCTCTGACTCTACGCTGTTTATATCCATATGCAAGCCCACCAATCCTCAGAGCTGATTTCTATAAAGATGGATCACTCATCCAGAATCAAACTCCAGAGATGATCATCTCTAATGTTTCAAAGTCAAATGAGGGTTTCTACTACTGCAAACACCCAGAGAGAGGAGAGTCACCCAAGAGCTGGATCTCAGTCACAGAAGTCTCAAATGAATCCTGCTGTATATGTGAGCTGATTTATTTCTTGATATGCTCTTGTTCAGATATAGTGCTTGATAAAGTGTTTGTGTGTCTCTTTTTCAGTTTCTCATTCAGAATCTCATATGTCTGTCCTCCACACACTCAGTTCTATACTGGCAGTTTGTCCATATCTGATAGTGACAGTCGTGCTGATCTTCAAGTGCTGCAGGATGAGAGGTATAACAGTTGAATGATTTATTTGAAGCCACTATAATCATATTTTATTGATAAAAAGCTACCTCTTGTGTAGTTTTCAAATTTGCTTTAAAATAGTTAAAAGTCTGTGACTGTATAGCAATTAACAGGAAAAAAAACTGAGACGTTGAGATGTGTGTGTGTGTGTGTTTAATTAACAGTTACATCTGTTGAAGAGGAAGAAACTGTTGTTTGACATTCTATTGGGATGGTGAGAAATGTCAGCTTCATCCTGAATTTCTCTTTATTCCTGATTATCCTATTCACAAGCTTTTACTTGCCTTCTGGCAGTTTACTTGCTTTAATGACCAAATTTTTAGAGCGATAAATGCATTTAAATGCAAGAGTGAATCCCATTAGTTATTGTACTCACTGTGTAAGAAATACAGAAGTCACTCCGATTGACGATGGCTAAACATTTGCTCTTTCTGTGTAAGACTGTTTATAACCACATCATTTGTATAAGCATGTATATTCCTTATTTTAGCCTAAGATTCCTGACTTATATCGCTGGTAAGCTTTGTAGGGTTTTTTTTTTTTAAATGTACCTGTCCATGTTTCCTTGATTTATATTTATATTATAATATATTAAATTATATTATATTGAAGCAGATGGTTTGTTAAATTCTTGGAGTGTGCCCTTGTTACTTGAACAGTAAAAGAAAAGGAACAACAGCCTCTTATTAAAATGTTTTATCTTTTACATGCCAATCTCGACATATTTGTTGACAAGGTTGACAACTGACTTGTGTGGTTTCCAGAGCCAGTGAATTCACATGCTTATTTTTACACATACTGTTGTTTTGCCTGGTGTTTGAAAATGCATGCTAGTGTTTGTAAGAGCTGTCTGTGGTGGATATATTGTGCTGGTTTTAAAAACGCAACTGAACAAGAGCACATGGTGTCAAATTCTGAATATGTGTTTAAATTTGTGAAACTCGAGGATAGTGTTGATAGTTCTGAGAAACCTTCTAGAAAATGTTGTTATGTTTGTGAAACTTGGTCTTTATAATGGATTTTAATGTCTAAGCAATTAAGAAAACTGTATTAACGTTAGATATATATTAATTAAGAAGCAATTAAGCAATTAAGAAAACTGATTTAAAGTTAGATACATATAAAAAACCTTTAACTTCAAGTAAGCACCATTAACGAAAATTGTTAAATGTTAAACGCATGGAGCGCTTATAAAACAAAATATAAAAACCACCTTTAAGCTTCACTGCACCATATCTATTATTTAATGCATAAAGACACTATCAACTAGAAATCCTTAGTAACTGATAGATATATATAGTACTTCCTCTTCACCCTGATTATAGTAAATAATGACTGATGTAGCATTCTCTTTCTAAGGAAAAAAAAACTTTTGAAAAAAAAAAAAATACTAACAGTTTTTACTGACTGTGTAGCTACTCAGTTTACATTGTGTGCAAACTAATTAACCTTTATGAGCCAGTTCTTTTTAGTCAAGTCAAGTCACCTTTATTTATATAGCACTTTAAACAAAAAAGATTGCGTCAAAGCAACTGAACAACACTACTTAGGAAAAGAGTGTGTCAATAATGCAAAATGAGAATTAAAGGCAGGTTCATCATTGAATTCAGTGATGTCATCATCTCAGTTCAGTTACAATTAGTATCTGTGCAATCAATTGTAATCAAGTCAAAGATATCGCTGTAAATGAGGTAACCCAGCTAAGCAAGCCAGAGGCGACAGCGGCAAGGAACCGAAAACTCCATAGTTGACAGAATAGAGGAAAAACCTGGGGAGGAACCAGGCTCAGTTGGGGGGCCAGTTCTCCTCTGACCAGACAAAACCAGTAGTTTAATTCCAGGCTGCAGCAAAGTCAGATTGTGCAGTAGAATCATCTGTTTCCTGTGGTCTTGTCCTGGTGGTCTTCTGAAACAAGGTCTTTACAGGGGATCTGTATCTGGGGCTCTAGTTGTCCTGGTCTCCGCTGTCTTTCAGGCCTGTAGAGGTTCTTTCTAGGTGCTGATCCACCATCTGGTCTGCAGTTGATTTTGATATTCTAGGTATTACTGCCTGAGTTTTGAGAACGCAGTGGACATGGAGGAGTATAAAGTAACAAGAGCTCATTCAAATACTGAGGTGCTAAACCATTCAGGGATTTATAAGTAATAAGCAATATTTTAAAATCTATACGATGTTTGATAGGGAGCCAGTGCAGCGATGACAGGACTGGTCTAATATGGTCATACTTCCTGGTTCTAGTAAGAACTCTTGCTGCTGCATTTTGGACTAGCTGTAGTTTGTTTACTAAGTGTGCAGAACAACCACCCAATAAAGCATTACAATAATCTAACCTTGAGGTCATAAATGCATGGATTAACATTTCTGCATG
>NW_020524407.1:0-49267 GCF_003368295.1 Carassius auratus
ACAATTAATGAAATTGCATCTATGTGAAAAAGTAGGTGTCTCAGAAAAAGTAGCCTGCTAAAAGCACACCTTAATACAAACATTAATATATATATATAATATATATAGACACACACACACAGCACACAGAGGGTACGGAAAGTATTCAGGCCCCTTTAAAATGTTCACTTTGTAATATTGCAGCCATTTGCTAAAATCATTTAAGTTCTTTTTTTTCCTCATTAATGTACACACAGCACCCCATACTGACAGAAAAACACAGAATTGTTGACATTTTTGCAGATTTAATAAAAAAGGTCCTAAGATGGTCCTAAGTTTTCAGACCCTTTGCTGTGACATATTTAACTCAGGTGCTGTCCATTTCTTCTGATCATCCTTGAGATGGTTCTACACCTTCATTTCAGTCCAGTTGTGTTTTGATTATACTGACTGGACTTGATTAGGAAAGCCACACACAGCAAATATATTCTAATATTTTTATACTGGATTTTTGACTTTCATGAGCTGTAAGCTCTAATATTTATATACACATATATACACACACACACATATATATACATATATACACATATATATACTTTTAAATTTTTACTTAACGTAATTAATAATAATACGTAATAATAATAATAACCTTTTTCACGATATTCTAATTTGAGTTTCACCATATATATGGTAAAAAGCAGTAATTTGGACTATCAAATCAGTCAATAATGTATTGGCCTAATTTTTTTTACTTAAAACAATGATTGGATATTCAATTCATTCTAGTAGGCTATCTTAATATTATGTTATTATTATTATTATTGATCTTTTAATTATGATGTTTATTTTATGTATATAGGTGTTTCTACCTATACGTGCAGTGGTTCTAAAGTAACTGATACATATTCCCCAAATTTTACAAGGAAAAGTTCATATTATATTTAGTTTAGCTCCTGAGGATAACAATATTTTCTGAAGCTACATTATGTTCAAAATATTTTCTAAAGTGTTTAACGCAATATATTTGTGGAAAACGCAGGACGACTACAGTCTATTTTTCTGTATTGACGGTACCAACAACAAGTGTTGTATTTTGCAGTCAAGTCAAGATTGATTGAAACAGAAAAATACTTACTGTCTTATAACAACTAAATAATCTATAAAACCAACATAGGTGATAAATATAATATGTATTAATGCAGACGCAAAAGGTTTGTTAAGATGAGTAACGTTTATGATTTGAGTTGGAGTTCAATTCCAGACAGACTTGAGCTGCTCAATCCGATCTGTGGATCAATGAGCTTTGTTTTAAAGAGATATATTTAAATGACACACCAACTAATCAAACACACTTACCCATATTTCAAACTATGACGTTTCATGACTTACCTCATGACAAATATTTTGTGCGTGTGCACTTACTGACTAATTTCTTTAATGTCGATACTGCCTGTCTCTTTAAAACTCGAGCGTTACGTTGTGGCATTCAGCAATTGGTGACGCGTGGAAGAAACCATGACGATTGTAGGGGTGTTGTATTTGGTGGATTTAACATTTTTCGGCTAAAAAAATCTGAATTTAATTGCTTTATGTTGCAACATTACATAGAGTAATATGTTTTTATGAATATTTAAAACAAATATCCGGTAAACTCTGTTTAAATTTTCGAGACAAAAGATCATATTCTTTACAAATGCTCCCTAAAACACAAGAGTGCGCTCTTCCTCTCAGCGGCAGTGCGCACTAGGAGTCAGAGAAGAGAACAGCATCCGGGCACCATGGCATAACAAACAGATAAATGAGTAGATTATAGAATATAGAATAGCTCAGTTTTAATATAATCATGGCAGACGAAGTTAAGACCGAGTCGGTCGTCACAGAAACGACTGACATGACAGGAGCAGCGAAGATTTACTACACACTCGCCGTGGAGAAAATCAAAGATGTATGTGGCATAGTATGATGATGAAACAGCGTTACTTTAGTGTGTATGGCAGGTGTCATGTATATTTCTATTAAGTCATCTATCATAGTTCACAGATTTTTTTTTAGTGCAGTATCTAGGAGTTTAGATTAGATGTATACTGTGTAAACCGTTTTGTATTAAGACATATGCAGCTGGTTAGCATTAAAGCATCTGGTACTGTACGTTACATGTTGTTCATTTCATCTCAAATAACCATTGATTTGTGTGATTGTGTTAAACTTATTGATTTATAGATCTACAATGACTTCCACTGTCTTTTACTGGCCTTGTTTACCGGTTTATGACGGGTTAGCTTTAGTGTATTGATAGGTGTGTGTACACTGTACATAGTCTTTTTCATCTTACAGTGGCATTGGTTTTGGTCAGTTATTGACAGAGGAGGAGGTCTGAGGATATCTATTTTAAAACGTATAAAATGTAGATTTGTTAGAAACCTTTTAATATTTTTGATTTCTTGACTGCAAATAAAAAATATTACAGTGAAGTTAAAAGTGCTAAAATGTTCTTTGCAAAAGTTTGTGATATAAATATTAATTATCATTACTGCTACTTTAAGAAATAATGATAATGTTAAACTACTTAAAATTGTGTCTGTGTATGATCACGTGAATGTGGTTTTAGGTTTATTGAACATCCTGTTTAAAAGCACCTGTCCACTTTTGTATGTGTGTGTGACAGAGAGAGGTTTAAGGAAAGCCTTATAATGTGAAAGCTTGTACAGTTGTTTAATTTATACTTCTCTTTTTCTTGAGAATTCATATATCAGTTTAACTTCTGTGTCTAAAGGTTGTGTCTTCACTTCCTGATGATATCCGGCCTGGCCCTGACTTATATGGACTGCCATGGGAAGCTGTGGTTTTCACTGGATTTTTAGGTTTATTCACACTGCTTCTGTTCAGCTGCAGGTTCATTCATTCTGTAAGTCATGTATTACTGCTACATAAAAAAATAAAAAGATATTTCATGAGTGTAATCATTTCACTAAATAAGCGTTTTCTGATTTTTTTTCTTCTGCAGATCAGAAGTCGACTATATGCAAGTGAGTTTTTTTTTTAGCTCTTTATCAGCTTTAAACCTATCCTCATTATCTGTTTTATCTGATTTCCACTGTCAGCTCTCAACCAATCCTGTCTGTTTATTTGTTTGCAGGTAAAGAAAAGCAAAATGGCGCTGAAAGTGGCTGAACTGCTTGATGAAAAATGCAAAGTGCTAGAGACATTCAGTGAGGTTAAACGGAAGGTGAGAAATGCTGTCATGTGCTCTAAACACATAATTTACACCCATGCTTGTATAAATGCACTCTTCTGAATCAGTCCATCTAAACAATGTCTGTCCTTCTCAACAGTTTGACAAACTAGAGTCCACACTGCAGAACAATGGCATGTCTGCACAAGCTGCAGAAAAAGACAATTTAGAGGTAATTTGGTCATTATGATCTTAGTCCTTCTTGTTAAAAAACATGCAGTTATTTAGCTTACTGATGTTTATAAATGTGTCTCCCTGACCACAAGTTACCTAATCCAATAATACTGCCCTTAGGTGGCATCACAGAAGCTCGAACAATCAAATGCACAGATGAAAAATGAAATCGAGAGGCTGCAAGAAGAGCTATCCCAACAAAACAAAGCAAGAAAACAGCAAGAGGATCAGGTGATGTTGTCATGCACACAGATACACTCACTTAACATATCTAAAATACCCTCTTCATGCTTGATGCCCTTTATGTTGTCTGTCCTAAAGGCTGTTATATTTGTTTTACAGCTTGCTGAACTCGAGCAGATTTTAAGAAATTTAGAAGAGGAAGCTAAAGAACGAAAGTCCCAGTTAGAACAGGTATTGACAATGTATATGACGCATGTTTCAGTCATATTTCCTTTTAAAACACTTTAACATTTTAAGTTATCTGTTTCTCCTGTAGGACAACACAACGCTGAAGATCCATGAGATCAACACCGAGCGACTGCAGAAGAACCTGCAGGCGGCCAAAGAAGAGCACGCAATACTGCTCGAGAGTAAAGCACAGGTGAGATCAGTGTTAGGGTACTCCGTTTGGAGAAGATGAACAGATCCATAAAATCAATGTAATGCAAGCCGCTTCATGGCTTACTGCCTAAACAAACGTGTAACATGAAGACCTATGTGTTTTCATCTCTTATACAGCTGGTGCAGGAGGCAGAGGACTGGGGTGAACGTCTCGGTGAGCTGGAGGAGGAGATGAAAATGTGTGAAAGATCACATACTAGCATGCTGGAGGACTGCGCTAATAAAGATGATCGCATCAAGGTATAAAACACACCAGAAAAATCACACCAGACTCATAGAAAAAAAAGTATTTTTTTTTTCAGTATCTATATAGTATATATTCAGTAAATATTTCTGTTTGTTTGTGTGTGTGTGTGTGTGTGTGTGTGACCCTGGAACACAAAACCAGTCATAAGTCTCAATTTCGAGAAATTGAAATTTATACATCATCATCTGAAAGCTGAATATAAACTTTTCTTTGATGTATGTTTTTTTTAAGATCGGTCAATATTTGTATCTTGGCCGAGATACAAATATTGAGAATCTGATAATAAAAAATAAAAAAATTCTAAACACTGAGAAAAACATGTTGATGAAAATGATTTTTGGCATAAAGGAAAAATCAATCATTTTGACCCATACAGTATTTTTTGGCTATTGCTACCAATATACTCCAGGGTCATATATATATATATATATGTGTGTGTGTGTGTGTGTGTGTGTGTGTGTGTGTAAATATCTTTACTGTCAATTTTGATCATTTAATTATAACAAATTATTTCTTCCAAAAAAAAATTGTTTACTGACCCCACATGGTAGTGAATGTGAAATAATTAAACAATATATAATAATAATTAATAAAATATTTTCTTAAATATACATTATTTATTTAACTTTACTCAAAAGTATTTGAAAACAGAAAATTATTAATTGACTAGGCAATATATTGCATACAGTCTAGTGCACTGCATGGTAAAACTGCATTTCTAAAAAATGATTTTTCATTTCTTTTCTTATATCAGTCACTGACGGAGCACCTTTTGAAGATGCGAGATTGGGATTCTGAGGACGAGAGCTGCGTTGACGGTAGCACTAATACAGCTGGAGCTGAGAATGGAGACAGTTCGGGTACAAACTCGAGGGTCATTTGGGAATAGTGTTAGTTTGATTTGAAGTCAGATCTTGAAATATCATTTCGTATATTTTTCTGTGCTTGCAGATTTCCATCAGAAGCAAAAAGTACAGAAACTTATTGAAGCGGCCAAGGTATTCTTACTGAAATCTGACACTTAGTGAAACACCTAGACACCACATATGACTGCCAGACATGCTGTCAAGAATGGCAGCTCGCTGGGGTTTGAAACACAGCCCTTCTGTGTCAGATTAAATGAATAACATCTGTCTACATCCAGAATATGCTGCTAACAGATCTGATGCTAGTCCTCCTCTTTGTCTCAGATGAGTGCAGACTTGAAGTCCATGGAGGAGGACAAGAACAGAGTATTCGCTACACTCGCAGATGAAATTAAAGCCAAAGAAGATCTCCAAGGTAAAACTTTGGTTCCTCTAGAGTCGAAACAGGTGCTGATGCATAAACCTTTTAACTTCATAAATAAGTACATTTTGATTGAACTTATTCCTCCATAATGGGAACGTTTAGGCACGTTAAGGATTTATTTTCAAATGATTTGTACTCTTATCCTCCTGAATTAATCATAACATCACAACGTGTTTGCTTTCCTTCATGACTTTATAGGAAAACACCTGCTCTGCAAATATTCTGAGCAATAAAAGTGGATCTGATTTGCTTTGGCGTGATTATATCAAACATGATCATTCAGACTGTAAATGAAGACTCGTTTTCTTGTTTCTCTGTATTCTCAGAGGGGATCAAACAGCTTGAGGAGCAGAAGGAGGTGTTGGAATCAGAAAGTGCCAACTATGCTAGTGAAAGCCAGAAACTCCAGCAGAAACTCCAGATCATGACTGAGATGTACCAGGAGAATGAACTCAAACTACACAGGTTTGGACAATGGAGAATCTTCGTCTTCCACTCGTTATACTTTGCAGTCTCTTTTTATTGGAAATTCAAATACTAATGCTAATAATTCAATTGTTTCTTGTGCTCTTGTCAGGATGTTGACAGTGGAGGAGAAGGAGCGCTTGCAGAAGGAGGAGAAGCTCAACAAGGCAGGCAAGAAGATCAGTCTTGCTGCAGAGGAGCTCAACACTTATAGGTCAGAGCAACTTGTATCGCACACATGAGGAAGTTAAGTTAAGTATGATATAGCATGTGATAAAATCTAAGGAAATTGTCTCTGAGAAGGGCAGGAAACAGGATGCGAGACGAATGTTCAACAAAACAGGAAGTTTACATTATAGTCTCTTTTACTATGTTTATATAGACAACGAGCCAAAGACCTCGAGGAAGAACTGGAGAGGACTTCACAGGCCTACAAGAATCAGGTAGTAATGCTATATATAGAGTTACAACATCTCTACATGATTTATATTGATAAAAGTTCTTCAGTTACACATGCTGATGATGCCCACACTGAATATATGTTTATTATAGCCTATTATTATTTTAATACACATTTTCTCAAAATACTTTTATATAAAAACATCTGAAACCACAAAATGTCAGTTGATGAGATTGTTGGCGGATTTTGGAACTGACATTAGGGGGAGACGTACATCCTTATATCAGTCTATCATTGTGATATAGAGCTATATGACTGATATAAGGATGTATAATTCATAATTAATTACTTTAAATAAATATTTATTATGTAGATTATTATTTTTTTCTACCACAAATAAGACTTTTATGTATGACCAATACGAGGATGTAAATAAAATATTAAAATATAAAAAAAAAAAATAATAATTTTATTTAAATATGTATTATGTGAACTATTCTTATACCACCACAAAAGAGAAATATGTCTCATAAATATTCATATAATATAATTTTTATGTGTGAATATTTATTATATATGTTTGTCCTTTTTTTGTCTACCAGTTTGCTTCTCATGAGAAAAAGGCTCATGATAACTGGGTAAGTTGTTTTCAGTCCACTAATATTTGATCCATACCAGTCATTAGTAGCATTATTTTTACACTTTCCTATTTTCTGTGTTATAGCTAGCCGCAAGGGCAGCAGATCGAGACCTGGCTGATGTCAAGAGAGAAAACGCTCATCTCCGCCAGAGGTGAGATTGACTAGAGAGTATTTTACTGTACTGTTTTATAAACGGGAGAACCTGTATTTATCCATACACATCAATGCATTTACTATTGCAGGCTGACTGATGCCCAATTCAAGTTTGAGATACTTGAAAAGGATTTACGAGAGGGCAGACCTTTATTTAGAGGTCAGATACTTTCCACTTTCCTTTGGCTCGTACAGATCTATGTTTAAAATGGTGTGAACCTGGAGATATGCATTTCCCCATCTCACAGGTGAAAGATCTCCATTTGGACCCTCTCCTCTTAGCCGACCATCCTCAGAAACACGGGCCTTCCTGTCCCCTCCGACACTAATGGACGGACCCCTTCGACTCTCACCTCAGTTTATGGGTCCAGGAAGAGGTGACAAACGCACATCCCTCCCTTTTTTAAATCTGGGAAAAGTCTTCTAGCTAGTATGAAAAATGTGATTCATTTTTTTGCATGGTCAATCTTTAGTTTAGCATGGTAGTATTATGTGTGTGTCTGTGTAGCTCATGCATGAATCATGTTCACTTACATAAGATATAGTTAAAGGTTTGCATTAGTGGTGTAACCGGTTTAATTTCTCACGGTTTGGTTTGTGTCACAGTTTCAATATGGTTTGGTAAATAAAAGCTGCCTATACAGTACTGTTCAAAAGTTAGGGCGTTCATTTTTTTTTTTTTTTACGAAATTAAAACATTATTATATAATATGAAATGATTTGACAAGGAGGCAAATGGCTGTAAAGACATTAATAATGCTGCAGTTTTTTTTTTTTTTAATCAATTATGTTGATACTGAAAAAATCTATTTATTTTTCGGACTATATGTCGCACTGGACTATAAGTCGCATTTATTTAGAACCAAGAGAAAACATTACCGTCTACAGCCGTGAGAGGGCGCTCTATGTCTTCAGTGTATACAGTAGACTACAGGAGCACTGAGCAGCATAGAGCGCCCTCTCGCGGCTGGAGATGGTAATGTTTTCTATTGGTTAATTTCTCTTGGTTAATTTCTCTCGGTTCATGTCAAATTAATTTTGATAAATAAGTCGCACCTGACTATAAGTTGCAGGACCAGCCAAACTATGAAAAAAGTGCGACTTATAGTCTGGAAAATATGGTATATATCACCTAATATTAAACAGTTTTTCAACATTGATAATAATAACAATGTTTCTTGAGAAGCAAAATAATTGAAACACTGAAGACTGGAGTAAAAAATAATAATTTGTGCAGTTTAAATGCATACTACTAAACTTTGGGTAGAAATTATTCCCTAAGTTTGCATATAAGCATATATTGTGTTTCATTAGCCTCGTTAATATTTTGTTGGTTGTCTCCCTTTCCTCTCTTTTCTATTCTTAATTCCCTCAAACATTTTGATGTGCCATCTCTCTCCACTCCATTCATCTTCCTTCACCCTCACTGTCCATAACCAGCATCCCGTGGCGTGGTAGAGCCCCCTAGTGGTGGGCCAGACTTTGAGCGGAGTGGCCCTCACTCTGATAGTGGCTCACTGTCTCCCTCCTGGGACAGGGAACGCAGGGGCCCTCCCCCACCTCCAGGTACAGTGATGTTCCCACTGCTGTAGTTCTCCCGTAGCAGGAGGAAATACTTCTCTAGCTCTCAATGATCAAGAATTAGTGATGGAAAAACTATGAGCACATTAACATGACTGCCCTTTTTTATAAGGTTAACAGTTTAGCCAAATATAAGAGGTCTTTCAGATTTAAAGGTACAGTGTAGCAAAAAAACGCTGTTTATTTCTAATTATCAGAGACGGAGGAAATGGTTGCATAAAACTATATTATGATGCAAGAAATATACTATTATAAATGCTAAAAAGATATGTAGAATATGCAGCCTTGGGAGGCTTGTTAGCTTATTTCAGTATTAATTAACTGTCTGGTGCCTGTAATTTAGCCAGCAGTGTGAGGTGAGTGCCGTTTCTGTTACTGGTGCTCAAACTCAGTTATTCAGAGGTGTCTGAGAAGCGCTGACTCAGCCGCTCAGCTATTTGAAGAGTCACACAACTGGGTCTTCTTTGTTTTTGGCCTGTATGTCAGGCTTTGTCCTACTGCCCCCTGCTGCTCCTCACTGTTGGGCCGAATGCTGTGGGCTAGTGATTACCGGTAGTTATTTCACACTGTGGCTGTGAATAACACAGAGCATCACTGTATTTTTTTAATGTCATCATCATCATGACCATTCTTTTTTATGTGTAGTGCATCATCCCTATTACATCCTCTGTGTTCATGGCCAATCATTTTCAAATGCTTATTTTTTTATTTGCAATGTATAATATGGTTCGAAAGTGTTTTGAATTTGGATGGTGTGTAATATATATATATATATATATATATATATATATATATATATATATATATATATATATAATAAATATAAACTAGATAGTAAAGTTTGTTTTCAAACTTTAAGTTGGCTTGAAAAAGCCTGGCCAGAAAGTTAGAAAAATGTAGAAAGTTTGAAAAGCTTAAAAAGTTTTAAAAATGTAAAAGTTTGAAAAGTTAAGAAGTTTAAAAAAGAAAGTGATTAACATATTACTAGCATTATAAGCAAGTGACTACCATGTCGTTAGCATGATTAGCAAAGTTGTTAACATGTTTCTAGCATGTTGAGAGCATGATTTTAGCATGATTAGCATTTTGCTAGCATGTTTCTAGCATGTGACTAGCATGTTTCTAGCATGATTAGCATGTTGTTAGCATGTCACTAACATTTTGCTAGCATGATTAGCATGTTGCTAGCATGTTTGTAGCATGATTAGAATGTTGCTAACATGTCTCTAGCATGATTAGCATGTTGCTAGTATGTCGCTAACATTTTGCTAGCATGATTAGCATGTTGCTAGCATGTTTGTAGCATGATTAGCATGTTGTTAACATTTTAGTAGCATGATTAGCATGTGGCTAGCATGTCTCTAGCATGATTTTCATGTTGCTAGCATTTTATTAACATGATTAGCAAGTGACTAGCATGTCGTTAGCATGTTTGTAGCATGATTAGCATTTTGCTAGCATTTTGCTAGCATGATTAGCATGTTGCTAGCATTCCACTAGCATGTTTGTGCAATGATTAGCATGTTGTTAACATTTCGCTAGCATTTTGTTAGCATTATTAGCATGTTGCTAATATGTTTGTAGCATGATTAGCATGTTGCTAGCATGTTGCTAGCATGTTTGTAGCATTATTAGCATTTTGCTAACATGTTTCTAGTATGATTAGCATGTTGCTAGCATGTTGCTAGCATGTTGCTAGCATTTTTGTAGCATGATTAGCATGTTGTTAGCATGTAACTAACATTTTGCTAGCATGATTAGCATGTTGCTAGCATGTTTCTAGCATGATTAGCATGTTGCTAGCATGTTTCTAGCATGATTAGCATGTGGTTAGCATGTTGTTAGCATGTTTCTAGCATGATTAGCATGTTGCTAGCATGTTTCTAGCATGATTAGCATGTTGCTAGCATGTTTCTAGCATGATTAGCATGTGGTTAGCATGTTGTTAGCATGTTTCTAGCATGATTAGCATGTTGCTAGCATGTCGCTAGCATGTTTGTAGCATTATTAGCATTTTGTGAACATGTTTCTAGTATGATTAGCATGTTGCTAGCATGTTGCTAGCATTTTTGTAGCATGATTAGCATGTTGTTAGCATGTAACTAACATTTTGCTAGCATGATTAGCATGTTGCTAGCATGTTTCTAGCATGATTAGCATGTTGCTAGCATGTCGCTAACATTTTGCTAGCATGATTAGCATGTTGCTAGCATGTTTGTAGCATGATTAGCATGTTGTTAACATTTTAGTAGCATGATTAGCATGTGGCTAGCATGTCTCTAGCATGTTGTTAGCATGTTTCTAGCATGATTAGCATGTTGCTAGCATGTCGCTAACATTTTGCTAGCATGATTAGCATGTTGCTAGCATGTTTGTAGCATGATTAGCATGTTGCTAACATGTTTCTAGCATGATTAGCATGTGGCTAGCATGTCTCTAGCATGTTGTTAGCATGTTTCTAGCATGATTAGCATGTTGCTAGCATGTCGCTAACATTTTGCTAGCATGATTAGCATGTTGCTAGCATGTTTGTAGCATGATTAGCATGTTAACATTTTAGTAGCATGATTAGCATGTGGCTAGCATGTCTCTAGCATGATTTTCATGTTGCTAGCAGTTTATTAACATGATTAGCAAGTGACTAGCATGTCGTTAGCATGTTTGTAGCATGATTAGCATGTTGCTAGTATGTCTCTAGCATGTTTTTAGAATGATTAGTATACAACTAGCATGTTGCTAGCATGATTAAAATGTGACTAGCATGTGGCTAGCATGGCTAGCAAGTGACTAACATGTTTCTATGATAATCGAGCTAAAACCAGTTGATTCAGTTAGAAACCAGCTAAGACCAGCTTGACAGTGGCCAAAACCACTTTAAACCATGTTAGAAGTATGTTTCTAGTCTGATTAGCAAGTTACTAGCATGTTATTAACATGTTTCTATGATAATCTAGTTAAAACCAGTTGATTCAGTAAAGAAAACCACCTAAAACCAGCTAAGACCAGCTAAAGCCAGCTTGACAGTGGCCAAAACCACTTTAAACCATGTTAGAAGTATGTTTCTAGTCTGATTATCAAGTTACTAACATGTTGTTAACATGTTTCTATGATAATCTAGCTAAAACCAGTTGATTCAGTAAAGAAAACCAGCTAAAACCAGCTAAGACCAGCTAAAGCCAGCTTGACAGTGGCTAATACCACTTTAAACCATGTTAGAAGTATGTTTCTAGACTGATTAGCAAATTACTAACATGTTGTTAATATGTTTTTATGATAATCTAGCTAAAACCAGTTGATTCATTAAAGAAAACCACCTAAAACCAGCTAAGACCAGCTAAAGCCAGCTTGACAGTGGCCAAAACCACTTTAAACCATGTTAGAAGTATGTTTCTAGTCTGATTAGCAAGTAACTAGGATGTTGTTTTCATTTTTCTATACTAAACCACCTAAAACCAGTTAAGACCAGCTAAGGCCAGCATGACAGTGGCCGAAACCACTTTAAAACCATGTTATAGGCATGTTTCTAGTCTGATAAGTGAGTAACTAGCATGTTGTTAGCATGTTTCTATGCGAATCTGGCAAAAACCAGCTAAAAACAGTGGATTCAGTAAAAACCAGCTAAAACCCAGCTAAGACCAGCGTGAGAGTGGTCAAAACCACTTAAAAACCAGTTTGGGAGACTAGCCAAAACAACTGATCAGCTTAGGCTGGTTTTAGCTGTATTCTCAGTAGAGAGTTTTTAAGGTTTGCTATGGTAGTAGACAGCTTAAATATATTATAAGCCTTATTTTTCAAAAGTTTGTACCCCCTCAATGAAAGTCTATGGGATTTAAGGTGGTTTTGGTAGTCTGGTTTACGAAAACCATAAGCTGGATCAGTTAGAAAAGATATAGCAACCCGAGTCAGACCAGTCTGAAGGTCTGACCCGAGTTTGGTGGTTCTAGCTTGAAAGCTCTAGGAGGAGATAGTGTTTAAAATTTGGCTCAGAAGAATAATAATAATAAGATTAAATAGTAGATCAGTAAGTTGGCTTTTTCAAGCCAACTTAATCATTTTATAAATAATTTTTTTTTAATATAATTTGTATGTTTTTGTTTTTAATTGTAATGAATTAAAATTATAAATTTTTCTGATCCCACATAAAGTGTTTGCAAGGCTCTTGAGAATATTAGAATATTGAGTATAATAATATAATTCAAAATGTATTATATATGTTTCTGATTCCCTATTAAAATGTAATGGCTCGAGTTTATTTATAATAAATAAATACAAATACATAATATTACACTACATGAATTATGATCTTGATAATACATTTATATAAGTAAATGTATTTTATATCAATATTTTTTTTTATGTGTTTATGAAAGGGCACCCTCTCCCAGACCCGGGTATGCCCTTTAGGAGGCCTCCTCCAGGTCTGTATCATATGGGTCCGCTGCCTCCTAGACCTCCACTTCCTTCTGAGACATACTTTGGTGATAAATCAGGTCAGTCTTTCCATGTGACAACATGTGACTATGTGAATATGTTTGACTTCTCTTAAAGGTCATTTGTACCTGTGGAATTATAAGTAGCCAATATGACTCACATATACAAGCCTTAGAGTAACTTAGTAACTAATAATGAATGAACAGAGGTATGTATTCTCATAGTGACATAATGTGGCAGAAACTCCCTCCTAATTTTTTTTTTTTTGTGTAGCTCATATAATAGCATTACCAAGGCATGAATGAGCGCTCTTTTCAGCAATCCTTAAGAATTCAATTCAAATGAAAATGTTTGGAGTTTGGCTCAAAGAACCTAAGAGTATTTCTCCTCTTTTTTTTTTTTCTCTCTTCAGATTCATCATTTCTAAGAAACAGTTCATCCATTAGTGAGAATGAGAACAGAGACGTGAGTCAACCGCCGATTGATGAGGAAAAACTATTTTTTTTGACATGCCGATAGCTAAAATGTGTCTCCTAACAGGGTCCTCACTCAATGCCTGGTGACATGAGATTGCCCCCTGATCCAGATTTAAGAATGGGACCTCCTCTTGGCCCCCCATTAATGGGAATGCCCCCACTGATGGACCCTAGGGGCCCACACTTCCCACCCAGGGGCCCTTATGGACCTCCGGAGTTCTTTCCCCCTCGTGGACCTGGTGGTCCCCCCATGGGCAGTAAGTTAACTCTTTCCACTCTAAATGTTTGTATTCTCACAGCTTGAAGAAACAGTGAAAGTGCAGCACATTTAACTTCTGCAAAGTGACATTTTCACAAATTAAATGCATATTTATTAGGACATGATTTAGGGAAAGACTTCATTTAGTGATTTGATTGGTAAAGTTGATATTTTTTTTTTTTATTATTTGTTATATAATTTATTATTTCACATTGTAATTTTGTCATTTGATTTATTAAAAGATGGGACTCAGCTACTTCAATTTTTATATTTGCTAATTGTTTTAAAGTAAAGCTTACAACATGGTTCCCACCAACATTAACATGAACTTATTTCCAGTAGTGATGTATAAATAAATATAAAGTTTTTGGTCAATATTGATAATAGTTGCAAATAAAAAGCATGTTTACTGGGACATGATTTAGGGAAATGCCTTTTTTTTTTTTTTTTTTTTTTTTTTTGCGATTTTTATGAAGTTGATATTGGTTCATTTTATTTTAAAATAATTTTATGTAATTTCTTATCATTTAGGATTTTAATTACACATTATCAAATGTATTCTTATTATTAGACATTTTTTCCATTCGATTTATCACAAGATAGGAGTTACAAATGTATAAAATCATTAATTTATTTCTAGATTTATACATGGGAATTTAAGGTAACATCATTTCAGAATTTTCTGTCCGATTATTTGAAAACCTTATTAATTCAAATAGATTTTTTATTTTAGTAGTATTAATAATATCATTACATGCTTTTATTTTACTTAATTTTTTATATACTGATAATCTTTATTACTGTTTCCATTAGTGCGAGGGCCATTTCCCCCGGGAATGTTTCCCAGAGCTCCAATGCCGCTCCCTCAACATATGGGTTATCTGCCACCAAGACCTCCGTCTGACAGCTTCTCCCCCAGACCGCCACCCAGACCCTCCCCACCGGGCAGCGAGCAGCCCCCCGACCAGTCGCCCTCTCCACATGATGTCATCTGATCTCTCACGCTCTTTTCCTCAGCTGCGAACTGTTTCCGACTTCCTGTTGTTGTGCTCAGGGGGTGTTTCCTTTGATATGTAACCACAGTAGCCTTGTGGTTACCTCTTACTTCCGTCTTAGCTGACAGCACAAGCATGGCAAAGGGTGCAGCACATGCCACTGGTTATAATATTATAAGGAGAAAGTTGATTTCAGGTACAGTGTAAATGTGCAGCCTTTGTGAACCTGTAGGTAAATTGGAAAAAGTCAATTAGACTGCCTTTTAACAAGACTATAGGTGCTCAGGTTTGTGATGTTCTTATCCTTTTTTTCTTAATTGAAGGTAGATGATAAAAGGTCCTCATATTTGTCAAACTGTGTATATAGAAAGTCGAAGTATATATTGTGAATAGGATGCTGTTGAAACGAGACTTTAGTAACTTGACAAATCCAACAACTCAGTCAAAGAGAACAGTCCATGTAGCGAATATATTTATAATTTCTTCTAATAACAACTCATGCCTTAAAATAGGTGGTCTGATGAAATGATGTACATTAATAATAAAAGATGTCATTTGAAAAATATTGGATTTTTTGCTGAGACTGTGCTAATGTTTGGAAGAAAAAGACCAGCAGAGATGCACAAATATGAAAATAAAAGTTGATGAAAGTTTTCATGTTATGCCTGATAACTGAAAATTAACTTAAATATAAAAAAAAAATGAATTTAGGCATCACAAAATAAGGTACAGTATGAAAAAAATATTTTATCCGAAATGTAAAAAGGGGACTTAAGTTTTCACGATCAAATCTAATATCAGATAACTAATATGGTACCATTATATTGTGCATCCCTAACAAATAAGCAGAATTATGTATTCATTCGTTTTATGCAATAATCGAAAGTGCTTGTTTTAGAACTTGCATAGTATTAAATGACCTTTGCTAGTAATATAGTGCTTCAGAAATTACTTAGGAAAAATTATTTTCATAACAGAGCACTGAAGGTACATTGTTAAAGTTTTTGGGACATACAAGAACATGCCTACTATGTATCCCTAAATTTCCAGACCTGGAAAAGCAAGGCCAAGCACTAAAATCTTTAACTCATAGAAATTGAGCTTAACAAGTGTAATCACCACGCAAAATAAATAAATAAATTCTTCAACTTTGGTTAAAGGAGTGAGAAGTTACTACTAATCCATTCAGTCTCACATTTTGAAACATAAAACAAAGCACTGTACATTACAACTGTACAAAACAGGAGACAACATTGATTTTTCTATGCTTTTATTTTACCGATTAAAAGAAAATGCATTCGTTCAACATTAAATTCAAATCAACATTCGGCTGGTTTACCCAATTTCTGTCAGTTAAGTTTTTCAAAGGTTTTCTTTCTTTATCGTGGAACCTCAAGATCACTTTTTCTCATTAAAATCTTCCCACCTGGCATGTTCACACCTGTGCCAGAGTAATTCCTGTTTGCAGATGTACATATAAAATCCAATGCTATGTGCTCACCGGAGACAAAAAAGTAGACAGAACACACCTGCCCAAATATTAAACATTTAAGATGGTAAAACCATTTTTGCAAAACAACGCTTATAAACCTTTTTCAATGTTCATAAATAGAACCTGGACATGTTGCATAAAAGTATATACGTTGATATATATATACGCATATGCACGTTTATGTTATCTTATTTAACTCCCCGTTAAGTTTATAAGGTAGCAGCGTGATCTTAGCACTGCTGGTGCCCCATGATGGCCACTTCTTTATTGCAAACTGTCCTGATTTTAAACAAATGCACAACATTCGTACCACTTATAACTGGGGCCTTCTGGCCAGTCTCATAGAGACCATGTCTGTAACCCACGGTCGCCCTTGAAACTGAGTTGGCTTCCGAAGAATCAAGATCTTAAAACAATAATAATAACAATAATAAGGCCAAGTATCATTGCAAGTTAGGTTATTTCCATTTGAGTGACAGAAAAATAAAAATCCAAAGAAAGAAAAACGAATGAAGAGCCATTAAATCGTATGCATTCCGTTTGCATAGTTTTTGACTTTGCCGTTAACGCAAGCCGACCAGAGAGAGAGAGAGAAAGAGAGGCCTGCATTGGACCTGCAGTGGAAACTCGGACTGTTTGTTTTTACCAAAGGCTGGCATGAGGTTGATAATATAGCTGTCGAAAAAAAAAAGCTGTAAAACACTGACCGTCTCAGATGGCGTCATAGCAGCCCTCTTTCTCCTAACTACGAGATTGTGAAATGCATATAACGTTTCCTAAAGAAAAGCGACAGTAAAAAAAAAAAAAAAACTGGGATCCAACTGAGTTGTAACAACCGACTGGTCGCATCGATCGGGAATAAAAACCTACGCACGCTCTCAAATGGCTCAAGAATCTCATAGCAGGACCAGTCGAAAGCTGATTAAAGGATCCCGTCCCTGCCCGAACCGAAACAGAATAAAGAGTAAAAAATTAATCATTTCATGCAGACATTTGGCCATTTTAGTTTGTTTTAACTCCCCAGTGGAATGTTCCTAACACGTCTCATAGCAGCTTATAGGTCTGATAGAACCAACCTTGATTTTCAATAGTTAAATTACATTCACTCTTCACAGTGAAACAGGTGCATTGTAAGAGAGATCTAATGTATGTTGACCAAAGCCACAGCACAGCTGTGGACCACCGTCCAAGTCCAACCATTAGTACATTTATCTAATAGTAGTTGTCGTGATACAATAGTAGTAGTACATCTCTGCCCATCAGCCATTGGCCCTGCCCTCTGCCAGCATGCGGGCACTTCGAAAAAGGAATCGTATCACCGTAATCTTTGGCAGATGTTGCGCTGACAGAAGTTAAATCCAGTGACTTTGTTGAGAAGATTCTTCGTTAATGGAAACTTTCATGGTGAGAGGCCTGAGCTATTTGACTCCGTTTTGTTTCCTCCACACATCTAACAGTAACCCTGAGAATGGCTGTTTCCTGTTCACTGCTGAGGAAGTGGTACGCTTTGTACGGAACACACACCTTCTCTGATGGATGCACTTTTTGAATGTTTACACAACACACTCACACGCACACATAGATAGATTGCAAAGAAGAACGAGACGAAAACACTGATGCTATGTCTTTGTAACGCTTCGAAGACTTGGTCGACCGGAAACAAACGGTGACGTGGGTTTGAAATGAAAGCTAGTCTGGGTTTTAGGCACGGTTTGTAACTTATCGTACGCTGTTGTTCTCTGCCAACTCTAGTCGCTCTGCAAAATCAATGACGAACAAGCTCCGAATTAAGAACACACTTACTGAAATCATTTTTGGTGCTGTACTAAGTAGAACTTTTTTTTAAATTAACTAAAAAACACAGAATCCTGGCACACGTTTAAGAGCATTCTGACATATTCATTACAGCATGTTTGGCACCTATGTCAACGCACCTGAAAACAGCATTTTTAGACTGTGGTTTATTCAAAAAGGGTGTGAATTTAACAGATTTTAAACCACAGCGACCCTTTTTACGTTCTGTGCCACCAACCACAAAAATCTTTTGAAAAACATTGCCGTTTTCACCAATGTTGACATGGGTACTGCAATAGGTTGTAAACTTGTCAACATTTAGTCAAGCTGGATCACTGCTTCGCACGTATTAAACGTTGACTTATATCAACCCTTCGTGCACGTGCCAAGAGTTGTTCGACCTCATTGGTTAACTGCTTCAAATCTTTTTTTGGACCACAAATGACAAATCCCAAGAAAATTGTTAGGTCACCCCTCACTTGATAAGCTTGCATATAAAGATGGTTTTCACTCTACGAAGTTTTGCTTTGGCTGTACGTTGTTTTTGTCATAAACGCAGATCTTCCAGGAAAATTGGGGAGATTGCTTCAAACCTGGTTTGGCTTCAGGTAGTCAATACAGCCAAATAACAGGAAGTTCTGAGACTTGACAGTAACGGGTTAGCGAGGCAACTTAACAGTTTTAAAAAGTACTTCGCTCTTCGACAATTCACTTCACTATTCGAGCACAGCAAAATAAAGATATGCTCATGAAAGAGGGGATTCTGCAGAGCAAAAACACCACCGCTTTCAAGAAGGCTTAGTTTGACATTCACTTTTTCAGCTATGCAAGCCACCATGACCTCCTTCGACTATGATTTTCTTAAAGAAAAAAAGAAGCGCAAATAGACAATATTTGTAAAAGCAAACAACACACTGAGAATTTCAATTGCTAAACTAGGGAAATTAGGAAGAAAAAATAAAACCAGCAACTTCTAAAGCGCATTCTTTTGGAAGAGCTCTCTTTCCTCCAAAAACACCACAAAGTCTTGTCCATCGAGCACGCCAAGCCTTCGAACGAAGCTTCAAAAAAAGCTTTCAGGCTGGAAAAGTACCACAAGTGCAGGAATCCTGAGATATGGAACAAGCAAACGTCTGTCTCCCGCCATCTAATGCTTTACAGATGAAATACCACGGCCTGGATTCAATCCATTCGGAGCGCTTTTACCCTCTATTTCGATCAAGTTGACGCACTTCGGTAGGGAATTACAAGGACGTAAACTCCGAACCGACTGAGGCCGAGGCCAAAATCACATTGATTATGAAGTAAGGGGGAGTGTTCAAGGCAACTGTGACTCAAGAAGAACAATTAAAACTGACGGAACAGCTGATTGTTTTCACTCTTACCAAAATATCTTAACCTTCATCTTCATCTTCCTTGTCGTATAATATTTGCCTACCTGAGACAGATGGGAAGGATTTCTTAAAACAACAACACACACGAAAACAAGAAAAGGAACAAAACACCTATGGCTGGGCCCAGATATTGTGCTGCAGGGCGGTCAGCATGCAGGTGTCAAACACCAGACTGAAAACCTCTACGATTGGTTTCACCAGCAGAGGTGCGTCTAATTCCAGGTTGAGAAAAACCAGCGGGATCTGCCTCCCGAACACGTCGTTTCCACCAATCCTCATTTCCGAATAACAATTACACACTGAGGAAGGGTCGTAACTGCTGTGGATCAGCCCTTGGCTGGAAGACTAATCTCCCTAGAAAAAGGTCAACGTGAACGTGGGATTTCGTCGTTGCTTAAGCCAAGAAGGATCAACTGAAAGTTTGAGGTAACTCCACACTTTCTAGGGGGGAAACCAACAAACAGACAAAGCGAGAGAATGAACAACTCACTGTACAACTTGTAAGCTAGCTGTATAGAAGCCCCTCTCTACCATTCACTCAATTAGCTACTAAACCAATACCCAACTATACTTTCCTAGTAATAAGCAGGATATATAGATATAGATATAAATATAGAGCTAATACTGATTAAACACAGCACATATAAAGCATATTAAATTCACACTACAAGAATAAACAAAATCAAAAAGCAATAAAAGAAAAAGAAACAATATGTAAAATGAGAAGGGCCCATTTAGGTAAAGGTCACCAAGCACAGGGTTAGAGAGGGCGATTGGTAAAGGGCCCTTGGTGCGTCTACATGCCCGCGCTGAAACTCTGCATCTCACGGTGGAAGTGCTGAGTGGGTTCGTTCAGGACCACGCTGTTGTCCATGGAGGGATGCCAGACGCGGCCCAAGCCCAGGGACACCTCCTTGACTAGGTTGTGGACGGGGTCGCCCTCGATGTACACCGACTGGTCCGGGTCAAAGTCGATGCTCTCTTCGGACACCTCCAGGACTTTGAGGTTGGACCCACGCAGGCGAGAGATGGCCACCAGGTTGTGTGACCACACTGTGTAACCTGTGGAGGGAGAGAAACGAGAACAAGTATGGTAAAATACAGTCAGATACAAAAACATATTGCAAATCTAGTATTCAGATTGATGAATGAATAAATTGAGATTACAGGAAGATTTCAAATTTCAGATGCATCTATTGAATTAAGACAAAAAAATCTGACATAGTAGATGACTTGCAGTCATGACAAAATACTAGTATGCTGCTTGGCAGGTTTCAAATCCAGGAGCATTGTGTTTACCTGCCATTAATGGCTACTAAAGTCACTGATTTAGAAGGAGAGAAAAATTATCTAAAAAAAAAGTTATGAAAAAAGTTATGGAGCTGAAACTTAATAATAATAATAATAATAATAATAATAATAAAGATTTTTCATGTTTAGACCATTTAATATAAACACACAATTACTTTTACCAGACAAACATTAAATGAAATATGAATAAAAACATATGTTTTTATATATGTATATATTGTCTGTTGAATTATTTATTTATATGTATTTATACATACACACACATATATACACACACACATATATATATATATATATATATATATGTGCTTTGGAAAGGATGAAAAAATAAATTTAAAAATGAAAGAAAATCACACATTAAATAAAAACACATGATATCGATAACAACGACAACAACTTCCCAAATAGACATATTACCTTTCAGATATATAATTTTTTTTAATAATATTAATTTGAACATGTTTCTGAAAAAAATAAAGTTTTCTGACAGTATTATAAAAAATTAGTCTGTTTTGTCCCATGTCTCAAATCAGTGGATTATCAACATCATGTGAAAAGTTTAAAATCTCCATTTACCATGGATGATCAGGACAGCGAGGTGCACACAGCGCCAGGCGAGGAGAACCAGCGGGTCCTCGTTGCGGTTGACGCTGAGGTCTGGGAATCCAGCTTCATCTCTCATCAAGATGAAATGGCTCAGGGTTTTGTGGTACTGCTGCGAGATGAGCTCCAGGACACCATCTGTCACCGGCGTGCTGTAGCTGTCCAGATGGATCCGCTCCAGGGGCACGCTAGGCTTCAGCACGCGCAGAAGGTCCTGGCTGCACACATCCATCGCCATGATGTAGACGCGCAGGTTGGTGCTGCGACGGACCAGGGCTTTCCAGTCGTCCTCAGTAGTGGTACCATCCAAAGGCTTGACGTCCAAAGCAGCACCGTTGAGCAAGAGAGAGAGGCGGTGGAGGGGCGCTCGGTCACCGCCGGCAAGGAGACGGCACATGTCTGAGGTGAAGTTGCAGAAGTCTAGCGACAGAGAACGCAGGTTAGTGAGCCTTTCCAGTTCGATGGAGGAAATCAGGCTGGGCAGCTGGCTGTCGATCAGACTGAGGTGCTCGAGGGAGCTGGTGCTGGAGTTGGAGAGAGAGGCCAGAGAGCAGGGGGTCACCACTCCGAGCATGAACGCAGAAGACAACCACTTCAACTGCCTGCTGTTGGACAGGATCTCTTCAAAGAGCTGCTGGATCCTAAAACAACACATTCAAAATAGTTAAAAATGTTTTCAATAAGAATTTCATTTTTAAAGTTAAATAAAGGCAGCACGAGACATGACATTCACTAACATCTAGGAGTACGGGGGCAGTCTTTTTTGAAGAAGAAACTATTTTTCCCATTCAGCAAGGATGCATTAAATTGATCCCAAATGCAAACTGTTCTATTAAACTTTGTTCATACAATAATCCTGAAAAAACTAAAATATTAAAACTGAAATGTCTCCTGACAATCAAATCGGCATATCTGAATAATTTCGGATGGATCATGTGACACTGAAGCCTAGTAATGGCTGCTTTGCTGGAATACAATAAATTATTTGAAAAAATTATTTTAACAGAAAATTTCTAAATTGTTATAACATTTTACAGAATTACTGTTTTTTTTTTTTTTTTTTAATCCTGCCTTGGTGAGCATAAGAGGCTTCCAAAAACAAAAATTAATAATAACAATGAACAAAAAAATGCTTCGATGCCACTACTAGTATCAGAAAACTAAATGTAGAACTGACATGTAACATTATTACAGTTTAAAAAAAAAGATTTATTGTTTCCATTAGCAATACTATTTTTAACCAGTAGGAAGTATATGGTATATACACTGTGCAATATGCTAGTATTCAAATCTGATCACAGCCCAAAACAAATGTTTGTTTGTTTTTTAATGCCATGCTATCTTCTGTGGCTATTTCCATGGCAAGAAAATGTTATGGTAAAACTATGTACCAGGCTTTTACAGTCTATTTTTGCTCAAATGAAAAAAAAACTGTTTTGTTAAGTGTTACTTTTCGAAAGTGTTAACAGATTTTTCTTATTTTTTTTTATGTTTAAACAAGCACAATCTAATAAAACATGCTTCATGGATCTACTTTATACCTAGAACTAACAGGATAGTCAGAAGATTTTCCCCACTGAGTGTGCCAATTTAGTAGAAGATTGCAATCAGTTTACATGAGTGAAAGGTAGCTTTAAAACATACTCTTTCATTTTCTTGCCCCCTTGGTCGACCTGGCTGAGGTAAGAGCTGTCCAAAATGCCATCATCCTGAAGAATGCATGTGTCCCCATAGAGACTCAGCTTCTGGAGGTTTCTGGAGAGAAAAAAAAAAACGAGGAAGTATGAGTCTCCTGGCTTGTTTACATTTGCAAGCTAGAGCAAATTAATTAATAGATATCAGATATTCCTTTATTAATTCACATGTAACATGTAACACATGAAATCATACGAAAACAGTATATAATGTAAAATTAACCATATTAAATGACCACCAAATATAAATAAACAAAACACGACATGAAAACAGAACAAGGAGGAACTGGTTTCATTCATTACAATACAAAACTAGAATTCACAACACAAAAATATTGCGCCAGAAACTTTTGTCAACATGAGCTATTCTTATATTTTAAGTGTCTGACACAAAGAATCAACCAATTGATTTGAAGTAAATTCTCAAACTATCAAACTCTACACCAACGAACCTATATTCAGCTATTTTCTTTCTTTTGTTTGCACATTTTAAACTAAAGCCTGTTGTTTTAAAGGAAGTGCTGGGCCATGAGTCCTTCTAGTGCTTTTCTATTGTGCAGAAACAGAATTGTAGGTTTAAATCAGCATCAGGAAACATCACGAAACACAAAGCCAGTCTTGTTTAAGAATTGTTTTGTAAGATTCTAAAGATTCTGTTAGAATGTTAATAATGCAGTAAGGCTTGTGGGAGTTTAGACAACGGTTTTAACATGCTACTTAGAACTAACTAGCATTTATTTTATGTTAAAATGCTTATTCATTCCAAGTGAGCCTAGTAACAAAAGTAACTAGAATGTTGTTGTTTTTTAAATTTCACTAGCAAATATTCATTACATACAAGTACGGTTTGTTACTAGTCACCTGTTACCACCATGTATTGTCCCAATACAATTGTCACTGCTAATTATTACAAATTGCATATTTTGCCATCAAATTCAATATGTATTCTTTAGATCAGAATGTATTATACTTGTTTTATTTCACTTTTTATTTATTTCAGTTTTTTTTACTAACCAAATACTAATATATTACAGTTCACCCAGTAACAATTGAATATATGCTATACTCAAAATTATAAATAAATACTGTGTAGCTAGATACAGATCTTAGTTATTTTTTGGTAAATATTTAATGGTACAAATGTTGCTGAAATAGCTAAAATAATATGTTTTTATCATTTATCTTATTTCAGTGCATGTTAAACTCAAATCAGTATCTTGTTACATGTAATGTACGGTTACTAGCAATATATATATTTTTCATCTTAATAGTCTTATTACATTTTAGAAGTCAATCAGATAAAGCGGAACAATTTCAATAATTGACAGGAATAGATGAAAAGAGAAAAAAACTGATTTTTATACATTTCAGTGGTACTTATATATATATATATATATATATATATATATATATAAAATTATTACCAGTACCCTCGCACTAAAGGAACAATAAATAGTACTTGCATCCATTGAATATAAGTGCTAGTGAGACTGAGAGAAATGCTAGTCATTATTGGATTAATTATTAGTAAATAATGAATTTTTAGCAACATACAGTACTAGTAACAAAAAAGGTACTAGTTAGTTCGGCTTGTTATAGGTGATGATAGCAGTTATGCACAAAGCAGACAGCCATGCGATGCTTCAGACATGAGCGTTACGTAATGCGCAGGGTTTGTTTATGGCTGCTGGTGCTTATCAAATGTAAGCAAAGCAAAGCGGCAAGAAATGAGGTGTAACGTCAACACCAACACATGCAAACCGTGCCCAGGTCCATATACCTGTTATTACGCAGACTGCCGAGCACACACAACACTTGATCTAAATATGTCACCATCGCATCTTTCGCGAACTGCGGGTCACTCTCGACGGCGTCCACTCCGTGCTGCAGCGGGCTTAAACAGCCGTCCAGCGGGGCCAACTCCAGCTGCAGCTCCCGCACGAACGAGCCGAACTTGCGCATGAGGAACTCTAATCGCGGGGTTTGTTCCGATCCAGATCCGCCGCCGTTGGTTCCGCCACCGACGCGCAGCTTGAGCTCCGTCCACAGCGCAGGGTAGAAGAGACACTCCCTCCAGCGAGAGCACACGGCCGAGGCCCGGAGCTTGTCACGGTCCGACAGGAAGGAGAATATGTGAACGATAAGCTCGCTGGGTAACGCCAAGGCTCCGTCGCTACTGCACAGAGCCATGGCAAGAGCCTAGAAAGATGCAATGAAGATTAAAAACGTAACCGTTACACAATTCCGTGCCTCTCCTCTCCTCTCCTCTCTGCTACTGCGCCTGACTGAAAACAAACAACCGAGCGATGAGCTTTTCCTTCAATACTACTGGATCAGTCCACTTTCGTTTTCCTAATAGGGTCGGCAAGAAATGGATCGGAAGATAATGAGCACGTGCTGAGCGAAAATGAGATGTATTTATATTATAATGAAATAGAAATATTAGTAGACACAACTATTGTCTGGTGATATTAATTTAACTGTTTATGTCGTGTAATGCATTTTTTGTAAATTAGATGGTTGCAGTGGTTCGTTCCGAAAATGCCTTATTTTTGCCATACAACGAGTGGCCGAAAGAGGGCGCAATAATTTTTCTTTTAACCATAACATCAATTTCTGATCTCTTTTATCATTGCAATCGAATAGCCAGCCGTGTGCACATGGTAACATGGAGAAATAATACTATTTATAGTCTAACCCTTAATGGGAATATTATATACATAAATCAATGCTTATGTCAGCTGTACCAAATGGTAGGCTATTTTCCACTGATTTTATGATTGTTTAATTTTTAGATGCAAGATGAAAAAGTAATACTGTAATTGTAATGACTTGTATGTTTTTTTTATGTATTTCACTGCTGGAATAACCATTTAAAAAATATTAGAAAATAACTTTTAGAGACCTGAAAGGAATACAAAAGTTGGCACATAGTTACATTTACATTTAAGTGACGTGACATTCAGCCAAATATGGTGACCCATACTCAGAATTCATGCTCTGCATTTATCCCATCCAAAGTGCACACCCAGAGCAGTGGGCAGCCATTTATGCTGCGGCACCTGGGGAGCAGTTTCAGGTTCAGTGCCTTGCTCAAGGGCACCTCAGTCATGGTATTGCTGGCCCGAGACTCAAACCCACAACCCTAGGAGTCAAACTCTCTAACCACTAGGCCACAACCTCCACGTCATTTAGCCACATTTAGCATTTAGCAGACTCTTTTATCCGAATCGACTTACAATGGAAATTACAATGGAAGCAATCAAAAGTTATAGTTGACATAGTTAGGACTCCAAAGGTGCCTTTAGCTGTGAAACACTGGGAAACACACTGCCCCTGTCTAATATACAAAGACTGCTAAATATTATTACAGTGTTAAGACTATCCAATGTGATAAAAAGTGAGATAATAATAATAATTATAATAATAATAACAATAATAGTAATAAACACGTAAAGCATTGGTTGTATAATGTGATTGTGTTTAAAGACAAAAGAAATAATGAAAATAGTATAAATTTAAAATAGTGCTTTCAAATTATTAATCGGGATTAATCACATCCAAAATAAAAGTTTTTATTTACACAATGTGTGTACTGTGTATATATATTATGTATATATAAGTACGTAAATGTAATGCATGTATGTATTTCAGAAAAATATGTTGAAATGTTTATGTATAATATAAATTATATGAACATAAATATATACTTTGTGGGAAGTCGTGGCCTAGTGGTTAGAGAGTTCTCCTAACCTTAGGGTAGTGGGTTTGAATCTCTGGCCGGCAATACCATGACTGAGGTGCCCTTGAGCATGGCACTGTACCCCCAACTGCTCCCCAGGCGCTGCAGCATAAATGGCTGCCCACTGTTCATGGTGTGTGTGCGCTGCTGTGTGTGTGCACTTTGGATGGGTTAAATGCAGAGCACGAATTCTGAGTATGGGTCACCATACTTGGCTGAATGTCACGTTACTATTAAAATAAGTAAATTTTTTCAAATGAATAAAATTCATATTGAATAAAAAATAACTTTCTATATGATTTTTTATTGATCCTTTATATGTCTTCTGTAAAATTGTCAACGTTTTAACGATTTAATTACGTTTTCTATTCTAATAATCTATTTAAGTAGAAATTGTTTACATGTGACGTCACTTCCTCGTTGACGCTCCGTTAGAGCTGAAAGAAAGCAACAAAAAGGACTGAAGAAGACATGGTTGAACTGTCGCTGTACCTCACAAACGTTAACGTGTCTCTGGGGCAAACTATGGACACAGAAAAGGTTATGTACATTTTAAATATAATAAGTGAGGTCATGGAGTTACATACTTTGTTTTGTTGTTGACTGCAGACGAGATAACGTTATATGATTCTACTTCCTTGTTCGTTACATCTTAGTCTAGCGATTAAAATTAGTTTGATAATAATACACATAATGTAAGATATAAATATATTATTTATATTATATTAGTGATATATAATAATGTGATTTACGGAAGTATATTCTTCTAATTTAATTTACACAAAGATAGTGTAATATAATATTAAGATCTTAGTTTATATAGGCCTGTCTACCTCTCTGTAACAGTGTGTAATGTTCTTGGTAAATTAAATTGAAATGTATCTGCTGGCTTAGAGTTCTACAGTGGTGAAGGAGTTTGAAAATGTGGAACTCGGAGATCTGGGCAAAAAGAAGCCCAAGATTCCTCGCAGAACAATCTACTTTGCGTCTGGTGAAACCATGGAAGAGTACAGTACAGATGAAGAGGAGGAAGAAGAACCAGAGAAAGCCAAAACCTTAAGTACAGTGGATACAGTGAGTTGCATCAAATCGTTATATATAAGTGTCATTTCAGTTGCTTCTTTTTAATAACCTGAATGTCTTAGTAACTTTGCGTCTATGATTATAGTCAAAGTTGACCTGGGGTCCATATGTCTGGTTCCATATGTGGAGAGTAGCTACCTCAACCATCTCAGGTAATGAAACTCTTTCCAGCCTGTGACATTTAATCATACGAATTTAACATTTCAACCCAAATATTTCAGTGTGTGACTATCTTGGAGAGAAAATGGCCTCACTGCTGGGAATCACGACGCCAAAATATCAATATGCAATTGATGAGTACTACAGGATTAAGAAAGAGGTATGCACAGTGCTATTATAATTCTACAGCCTTCATGTATTTACTGATATTCATAAAAGTAGCATGTACAGTTACTATTGTACATGCTTTGAGAGACTTAGAACAGACCCTAATAATGTGTAATCCGCAGGAGGAGGAAGAAGAGGAGGAGAACCGTCTCTCTGAGGAGGCAGAACGTCGTTTTGAGGAGCAGCACAATCAGGACGGCCAGCAGCCAAAGATTGAGCAGCCAGAAGGAACTGCTTCTTTTGTGAACGTGACTTTTGAACTGGAGCAGGAATCACATGCTACATCTGATGCTAATAAGATGCCTTCCCCCATTCCCTCTTAAAACACTGTTTTGTTGATTGAGCATATAAGATGTTTTTTTGCCATATAAACCTTACACATGAGGTGTGCTTGGTTTTGGAGGGGAAGTTTACGTGAAGTTAAACATGAGGGTAACATTGTTTATGCATAGCTGACATTGCAGAACTGATTTAATAATCATACATAAAACTATGGAAGCTTAATTCTGGTATGGAATAAAATATATATAATAAAGAAGTAATTACGAATTTACCTTACAATTCAGACTTTTTCTCTGAATTTTGAGTTTACATCTAGCGGTTCGTTTTTTTTTTTTTTTCACCTAACCTAAATTTATAGAAAAAGAAAACCTCACAACTGCAAGATATAAACTCGCAATTCTGAGAAAAAAGTCTGAAAGATAAAAAAAAAGTCACAATTAGCAACCAATCAGAGTGCCGTTAAGCAAGACCTATATCTCTGCATCAGAACATTGTGTAGACATGGGACTTGGCTCTTTTGACTCATGTTAGCAAGCAGGACTTCCAACATGCTACAAATGCCAGCAGTGAATAGTTACATGCTAATAGCGATTAGTCATGTGTGAAAAAATAAAAAATTCTGTCCAATTGTTAAAAAATTATAAAAAAGTAGCAGTAACTGCCCAGTGCTAAGTTTTGCCACGTTGAGCACCACTCCCGTTTTCTTCAGAAAATGTACATATTTTTTATTCTGAGGTGAAAATGTTCCATATAAAACCTCTGAGTCAACACAATTCATTGTTACGTAAAATAGCGTAAGCTAAATACTATAACAACTGCATGTATTACTTATGTATTAATCTTTTACAATTCTGTATTATGTAAGTACTTATAATATTAGATATTTCTATGTTACTGGTGATGCTAGGAGTTTAAAAAAATAGAGTAAACTGTCAGATGGGAATATTCCCTCTTTCTTAAGTGACCTCTTTCAGTAACCAAATATTATTTTTATGTGAACTTATTATTTTTAGTGTGCATGTAAATGTGAACTTTACACATGAGATTTGATTTCAATTTGTCCACCCCTCTGACAATTTATTGTGTATAACAATTTTCTATAATGTAGGTGAAAAAATACAGTTTGTTTTGTACATATTACTTAATAAACATTTCCATATACAAATGAGCTGTTCTGTGTATTCCTTTCGGCTGATTTGTTTTTTCCTCGTTCAGAGTAGCTCAATTGGTCCAATAGCACAACTTGATTTGTTAATGGAATGATGTCATGTGTCATCTAAATCAACTGTGTTGCTGTCTATGTCATAAGTCCAGAAGCCATTGAGGTCGATGAGGATGCTAGTGACAGTTTCACCCTGAGCGATGGTCACCTGGTCCTGTAGTGTGATCTTATCATGGATTTTTAAACTTCACCATATCAAAGATTTCATCCTATAGACACAAAATTTTGATCATTTTATGACCCAAAACACCCACCTCCATACAGGTTAATAGACTGCTTTATACAATGACTGTTTGCCTTAATTAATTTGTTTCTGAATGGCCTGAAATCACAGATGAATAGGTTAGTTAGTGCAGATGTATAACTTACATATTTATAAAAAGCAAACGTATTTTTGCTTGACTTTCTTTACCCTGAGGGCAAGTACATTGACATAGCCTTTGTTTTCCATGTCCAATAGTTAGAATATATACTGGAGGGCCGCAGACTCTTTCCTGTTCTCTAGAGCCAGCACAAAGCCTAGATAGGTCTTGTAGTCCTAAAAAAGGGTGTGAAAAATCATTACAAATTGCATGGTTATGTTTTTAGATAGTGAAATTCCATGCATATAAGAATACTATATGCCTATTTTCAGTGGCAAATGTCTGCTTGGATGTATTTTTCCAGAGTAACATCATAACATTCATTTTTTTCAAAAGTCAAAAGTACACAAAAGTTTTAAAAGGGTAGCACAACTACAGGACAACCGTTGTTAACATTGATAATAAGAAATGTTTCTTGATGACCAAATCAAGAATGCCGAAAATTCAGCTTTACCAACACTGGAATAGATAACATTTTAAAATATTAAAACAGAAAACATATTATATTAAATTGACATTATTTTAAAATGTTTTACTGTATTTGATTTCAAATAAATGCAGCCTTGGTGAGCATAAGAGACTCTGAACAGACTTTGTCTATGTATATCTGGAAACAGGTCTTGAACTCAGGTCTCCCTGCCCACAATGTTATAATTTGGACAGCAGACAATATTTAAGAGATTTTCTCTCATCTAACTCTTAGTGTAATGCAAATGATTAATTAAGACCATCATAGGTTAAACATTCCTTGTAGACACGGTCTAGGAAAACACTAGTCCCTGTGCCATATCGAGACAGCTCTTCCTTATTGAGCATCCCATTGTGGTCTTTATCCAAGTTGAGGTACTGACCTGTAAACAGGACATATGATGATTAACATATGAGATTTAACTTCTATAACATTGATCAAGTGTGTTTTGCAGGGTTACCATAAACTTGAAGAGCAGAAGGTGCAGAGAACCAGTTATAGACTCCTGATTGTCTCTGGACAGCTCCTCGTCTCAAGGCTATAAATGAATAAATCGGATTACCACAATGTCCCAAATGCTTTTCTTTTGAACTTTCTATTAATCCAAAATATCTCAAAATTTTCACAAAAATATTGAGCAACCATTTTCAGCATTGCAGCAAATGAGCAGAATGATTTCTGAAGGATCTTTAAAAACTTTTTCAAGGTAGTGTATGTAGATATTTTTATATTAGTAATAAAGATTCACTTGAATGAGAATCTATAAGCCACCTCAAGTAGGCCATCCAAGAAACTGCAAGCCAGAATGTCCTGAATTTTTATCTTCCCTGCAGAGCAAGTACAAAACATTAGAATGATTCTTCTTTTCATTCCAGTTTATCCGCAGGGTAAAATCTAAATAATGTCTGCAGGTGCTCTGACGTAAATCAAAATGCGAATTGTACCAGCACAACCACAGGAGAATTACCAGTATGTAGAGGATCAAGGAAGAAGAACTTGTGAACGGCAGTGCAAACATAAAATGAGTAGAAAGATTGGGGGAGTGTGGGAATTAACTCCAAATCCTGCAGAACAACAACACAGCTTTACTCCTAAAAAGATCAATACTGTGATTTTTAATGGTTTTTGAAGGTAAAATGAGATTACTTACAGACTCAGAGATAAGCCTGACCTGCTACATCATAAAGACTCAAACCAATCCTGGTCTGGTGCAGCCACACTGCCAGAGAAGAAAAGCAGAGCAACATGTGATTCAGCTACACATCTCATTTAGTCATTGAAAAGAACTAAAAGACTCATAATTAACTTACTTCATATAATGAGAATGCATTACCTTTTCTCATGACATAATTGAAGAACTGCATAATTGATATCCTCCCATATGGACCATTATGAAGTAGTTTGGCGTAGACTTGGGCGGTGAAGAAAAACCTGATGGGGTGTAATGATTGTGAAATGAACATCTCAGTGAGTCATGAGTCATGCACTGTCCACCTACGAATCACACTGACTTACAGTTTTCAGCCTGTCATACTCATGGTTTCGAGTGACAATCATTGATACACTTTTCTATGATGCACGCACTTGCATTTGGCACCTGCTTTTTCTCCAACCTTTAGGAAACTCTTATAACTGATCACGGCCTCGTCACCACTCGTGGGCGGCACTTGATGCTATCGAGAAGAAATCAAAGGTTCAGTAGGGAAAAAAAACATTTACTAACATAACTAAAGCAGATGATGAATGTTTAGTTTGGGAGACTATCCAAATAAAATGCTCTCTTACCTGTAACTCTTCATTGTTCAGTAGTTACCGGCTTTTCCTCTGGAGAAACACTGCCCTCGATTCTTCTCTGAGCTTCTGCAGCAAGACTTCATCTTCTGCAGGAAGCTGATATATAATATAGGAGTGTTAAGGTTAAAAAGGCAATACGTACTCCAGTGTTCACAAGTTTGGGATCAGAAAGATTCATTTTCAAAGAAACTAATACAAACCAGATTCCAGAAAAGTTGGGACACTGTACAAATTGTGAATAAAAACTTTTTGTGAAAAATAAGTTGATTTGAAATTTCATGGCATCAACACATCTCAAAAAAGTTGGGACAAGGCCATGTCTGCAAATGTCTGGGGAATGAGGAGACAAGTTGATCAAGTTTAGGAATAGGAATGTTGTCCCATTCTTGTCTAATACAGGCTTCTAGTTGCTCAACCGTCTTAGGTCTTCTTTGTCACATCTTCCTCTTTATGATGTGGCAAATGTTTTCTATGGATGAAAGTTCTGGACTGCAGGCTGGCCATTTCAGTACCCGGTCCTTCCTCTACGCAGCCATGATGTTGTAACTGATGCACTATATGGTTTGGCATTGTCATGTTGGAAAATGCAAGGTCTTCCCTGAAAGAGACGACGTCTGGATGGGAACATATGTTGTTCTAGAACTTGGATATACCTTTCAGCATTGATGGTGCCTTTCCAGATGTGTAAGCTGCCCATGCCACACACACTCATGCAACCTCATACCATCCTTACATCTATATTTATGCATTTTACCACACATTTAGCCAAGTGCATTCAAGGCAGACATTTTATCAGATCTTACTTTCCCTAGAAATCAAACCTATGACCTTTGCTTTGATAATGCCATGCGTTTCTATCCGAGCTATTCCTGTTCTGTTAAAAGTTTAACTGGTGTTTCTGTACACATTTAAAATAGTACTTCATTCCCTTGAAGCACTATGAAGCGTTGGCCAACCGTGCTGCTGCCAATGAACACATCATTGATATTTATGCATGTGCTCTTGATCAGACAGGATTACTGGAAATGAAGTTCTGCACCAACTATACAGGGTAAGTGATTAAAAAAAGGTTTTCCATGGTATCCTCTTTAGTCTGGATGACATGGCGTCCCAGTTTTCCAAAAAGAACTTAACATTTTGATTTGTCTGACCATAGAACAGTTTTCCACTTTGCCACAGTCCATTTTAAATTTCACTGTAGATGATGATAACTTCAAACTCTTTGCAATTTTTCTCTGAGAAACTCCAATATTTTCTCCAATATTTTCTCTGAGAAGCTCCAATATTTTCTGCCGCAGCATTGGGTGAACTGGTGATCCTCTGCCCATCTTGACTTCTGAGAGACACTGCCACATTGAAAGGCTCTTTTTATACCCAATCATGTTGCCAATTGACCTAATAAATTGCATGTTGGGCCTCCAGCTGTTCCTTATATACATTTAACTTTTCCAGCCTCTTATTGCTACCTGTCCCAACTTTTTTTGGAATGTGTAGCTCTCATGAAATCCAAAATGAGCCAATATTTTGCATGACATTTCACATTCTCACTTTCAACATTTGACATGATATCTATATTCCACTGTAAATAAAATATAAGTTTATGAGATTTGTAAATTATTCCATTCGTTTTTTACTCACAATTTGTACAGTGTCCCAACTTATTTGGAATCAGGTTTGTACTTCTGTTAAGCAAGGATGCATTAAAGTGATCAAAAGTGACAGTAAAGAAATTTTTTTCAAGCTGTTAATTTTTACTTTCCATTCATCACAGAATCCTAATAAAAGTTTCCAAAAAATATTAAGCAGCACAACTGTTTTCAAAAGTGATGATAAGAAATGTTTCTCGAGCAGCAAATCAGCATATTAGAATGATTTCTGAAGGATCATGTGACACTGATAACTGAAATGTATATTTATAATTTGTAATCAAATCAATTCGAAATGTATCAAATCATTTTAAGATTGTTTTCAGCTCACCCAGTACCGTAGTAGAAGCATGGGATGTGTTTAAATTAGTCATCTTCTTTTTTTTTGCCTCCTTTTCATTCGCTATAATACTTTGTGAATAATTCAATTTCCTCTGCTTTCCTCTCCTCCTCTGTTCTGCCAGCTGCTCAATACAAAGAAAGATTGTCCACACATTATGATTATTCATACTGTTCAGACCTCCATATTTTCATATCCATAGTAAATTATAGTAATCATTAGCAAAACCATGGATGGCTCCTCATTACCATTCCTACTGTATGCAGTACTTTTCATGTCTTAATATATTAGATAAAATATTAACGCTTCAAATGATTTACTACGATTTTACATTGAAATCATATTAGCCAAGTAATCATTTATCACATTATTACAATTAAATAAATGCATCATTTATAAAGTCAAGCTTGGTTGTCTAAGCTTGACTGAAGGATACGTGTTTAAGTCTGGTATATACCCTTCAGAAGTACTTCTATAAATTACAGCACAATCATATTCATTTTTCATAAGATTTTGTATTACAGGAACTAATGTTACACACTATGGTAATATCTGTTGTAACTAATCTCTAATCTCTTAGTCTTCTAATATAAAATATTTAGTATAGTCTAAATCCACAAAATTTCCACTAAATGTAATGTTAACCACAGGTAAGTTAATGTTAATGTATTTTCTTAAGCGACTTTTAACGATATCTAGCGTTATTATACCAGTTGATTTAAACACATATATAAAAAATATATATATGATTTAAAACAATAGCTCCTTGATCTTGTTAAAAATCACTATAATTCCTGAGTAAGTTAGCTAACAGTCATCATTTTACCTTGTTTCGAAGAGGCTATTCTTTTGCTGTAAATCTTCCCACTGTGCGGTTTTATTAATTGTTTGCCATTATTAACTTTATTTAATCATAATATATTTTAAACTAACAAAATGTACACTGATTTTTGAGCAATTGGGGAATGTTCGTGTAGCAGAGGTGATTGATTAACTGTTTACATCTCTGACCTAAAGGCGCACGAGTGACGTAATTAAAGAGCGACCACGCAAGAGATGGCTGCTCGCACGGCATGCACTTGCCTTCTGGTTAGAATTCACGAACTTTTGAACAGATCTTGTGAGTTAGATGTTCCTGTTTAAATTACCGGTGATTGTATTGACATAATTGGGTTTAAAATGAAATTATTAGATATCTTAGTGGTGTAAGGAACTCACGAATGTGTGTTAAATACAAAAGCACAATTCTTTAGAGGATAATTGGCTGAATTTTATTTATATCTATTAATTGTAGATATAAATACTATTAAATATAACTCTTTAAAGTTAGTGTGTATTATTGTATTTTTGTTGAACTGTAAAACGGACCTTAATTCGCAAAGAATTAGCTATTAAATATATTTTATTACATAAAGCACCTTTAAAGTAGCAAGTAGACGGCTAGAGAAATGGGATCTCTAGTTGTGTCAAAATCAAGGACTTGCATTAAGTATCTCTGCACATCATGGGTTGTCAACCCCTTGTATTTCAGGCCTGCTTTGGCTTGTTTACCACAACAAAACCTTGTGCATGCTGTCAGGTTTATCATAAATCCACACACACAATATTACAGCACAAAAGGAGACAAACAAGCACACAGCCGGGTTTCCAAAGAAAAAGGGTTCACTCCCAGAACGAGACCTGCATTCCCCAATTCAGTATTCACTGCTGGAACGGCCAGAAGAACTGCTGAATATATGAAAAAGAGAGCTGGGGCGGATACAGAAGAGCTGTCAAATAATACATCCACGAGAGGAAGAGGATGTGTAAAAGTTGCTCTTCCTGATCATCCGCTGACCGCATCCGAATGGGCAAAGTTCAAAGAGAGTTCCTCCAAACCTGAACGCTTCGAGATGCAAATGATGGAAGGACTGCTGGCCACTAATGCAGACATCAACATCGCCAAATCTCTCTTGGTCTACGTGGTTCAGGACAAGGGCACCCTTTCCTATGAACTCCTTTTGAGATATCTCACGCTGTGTGTCACGGGTGGCCACCACTCGGAGGTGTTTGACACTTACGACATCATGAAAACTTGCTTTAAAACTCTCGACACGGGCGCTTCATCCCTGTTTATTAAAGGTTTCGGTCAAACTGAACGCTGGAGGGAGGCGCTTGTGGTGTTGGAGGGGATGAAGAAGGCCCTCCTTCCATCTCCTCGTAACTATAGTGATGCCATCGCGGGGGCGGCACTTCATGGTGACATCGAGACGAGCTGGATGCTGTACAATGAGCTCCTGGAACTGGGTCTCGTCCCTAATCAGGACACCTGGCAGTGTCTGTTTCAGAGCGGCATCACCCAGCGAGGACAGGAGGACAAGCTCTTTTCTGTTCTCTCATATATGAGAGATAATCAGATCTACCCGGAGGAGCCGCTGATTCAAACTATCAAAGCTTGGTTTGAGAGGTAAATATCGAAAAAAAAAAGATTACGTCATATAAATGTATATCATATAAATATTTGATTCAACTGTTTTATTTTCTCCATCTCCACAGTTTCCCGGAAAAGAAATGGAGTGGGAAGTTCTCATACGTGGCCCCCAGGTACTAATTTCAGTTTTCATTTTCAGGTAAAAATATTGTCAATATCGACTTTTATTAACTGATTATTTGGTGTGGAAATATCTTGTGCTTTAGTGGAGAGTGCAAAAATTGCAAGGCATCACTTGAATCCATTCAGCTGACTGAGGAAGAGTATGCTGAGCTGAAGGACAAAGTGATGAAGAAAGTCATAGAAGGAAGTGACGTCTTCAAGAAAACCACCCCAGAGGTCTGTCTCCAACATTATCATTAGCTAATGATAGATAGATAGATAGATAGATAGATAGATAGATAGATAGATAGATAGATAGATAGATAGATAGATAGATAGATAGATAGATCAAATGAACATTAAACCAGTGTTGTTATACCAGTATTTAGCTAAAACTACACTAAAACTAATAATAGTCATTTTATCTGTTAATGAAGCTGGAAATGTAATATAAATACTATACGAAAAATATAAACTTAAGTGCTTGATTGTCTAAAACTAAAGCTGAAATAAAAATAAATTATAGCTAAATATAACTTTAAAAAAAAGAATAGCAATTATAAAAGCACATAATAGAATGACTAAATCTTGAACTAAAATGACAATGATAACGGGAAATATAAAAATAAAAGGCAATTCAAAATATTAATAAATACTATACTTACACAATATATTTTTTGTATTGTTAAATATTTGTAAAATAGATGTTTTTATAAATCTCAATTTCTGTTAGAAGAATTTATCAGCATAATAATATACATGTTCCAAATAATCTTAAAGGTCTTAACACTTGAATCTTTATGCAAAATATTTTTTATCTTTTTGAATTTCTGGTGAACTGTGACCTGGGTGCGTTTTATGAAATTCATCTTTATAAGTTTGAAGTTTAGTTTAAGGTAAAGGTTTTATTGTGTAGTTCTGTTTCACTCCACTAGATGGCGAAAGCGTCCTATACACCCTGTATTCACATTTCTACATGACTGATTAAACATGTTATATACACGTTACACGTTATATATTACCTAATCTTCAAATGTCTTTAGATTATGTTCTCCTTAAAAATAATAAAACAATACAGATACAGACTAAAAACTAAAGCTATTTTCTGTGTTGCACCAAATAGGTTGCAACTTCAGGACAGACAAGTTTGGTAGTCGTCCCGAATTAGAAGATGTTCCATGCAGTTTTGAGCTCCATCTTAAATGGAGTCTGCCCCTGAATTAGATGATGGTGTTGTCCGGTGGGCTGCTTTTTTCAGGCCTTGGGGTCTATAGATGTCATAAGCATGTGATCCTGTCTAGTTCCACATTTAGATATGATGCAGGGGCTTTCCAACACATGTTCCTTCATGTGTCTGTCCGGTCCCCGTTTAGAAAGCCCATGAATACAGTCCAACCGAAGACACAAGGTCACAAGGCGTGCAACTCCTCTGAAATTCCATTCCCCAGAGAGAACAGTCGTGTTTGTTTGCCGATTCTCACGGTTAGGAAACGCATTCAATTTCCAAGCACTGTCTCAGAAAGGAACATTTTTATACAGTACATCTTGGAAAAACAAAATACTCAGTATAGCCATAAACGCTCTCTAATTTGGTCGTGCACATGATTGATGCTGAGACATGTGTACTGCCTATGTGCTTTTTGCTGTCGTTAAGCGCAACACAATGGGCTTTCACATTTCAGCCCTCAAAAGCCTCTCACATGAGTGACCCTGGAAAGTCCCCGGCCTGCCTCTCTGCAGCACTGCATGGACTCCAGCCCCTCGCCATCGCTACAGCACCGCCTTATGAAGTGAAACCAGTTCAAGACAGTTAAAACACCCCCAGTCAAAACTCTGCAGAGGCATTTAAAAACCCCTAGACAATCATTTTGCCTTTAAAGGGAAAAAATGTGGTGCTTTTGGGTGGTTGATGTGAACTGTGTCCTACTCTGTGACAAATTAATAAACCTTTAAAATATTGCATATTTATTTGACATGACCTAATAGTAACTGTGAGATTGCATGGAATATTTGTGCTTTAAAACAAGAAAAAAAAAAAAGTATATATATATGTATGTATATGTATTATTACAATTTAAAATATATTATTACAATTTAAAATATATTATTACAAATCTAAAATATATGTATTATTACTATTTAAAATATATGTATTATTACTATTTAAAATACGTTTTTTATTATATTTTGAAAGTAGTTTATTCCTGTGAAGGCAAAGATGAATATTCACTTCAGAAATCATTCTAATATTCTGATTTGCTTTGATGAATACAAACTTCAAAAGAACAGCATTTATTTGAAATGGACTGCCATTCTTTATTAATTTAGTGTATAATTGCGGAGTAAATAAAAAATAAAAATGACTTACTATAAACATTTGGATGGTAGTGTATTTAGAAGGAAAATGTTTTTTGATTCAATGTTTGTGTTAAATATAAATCATTGGTGTGAAAAAAAAAAACCTTTTACAGTTTTAGTTGTCAGTGGACTTTAAATGGGGCCAATGTGTTCTGTTAATGCACTATATGGTTATTAACAGGTTCAGAAATCAGTAAGTAAGTATAATATCAGATTAGCATATCAACCTTTTGTTAAAAAGGCCCTTTTTTAGTTTCCTCACAGTCAGTGGCCAGCAGTTTTTCAGGTCAAGTGTGAGCTTGGGGGAGCCTGTTTTTCCCGTTTCAAAAGCACCAAGCTTATAATAAGGAAAAGTACAGGACATGCAGATGCCTTTTCATTAATGTCTGCCGTGGGGCACGGTGTGGGTTACATGTACTCTAATTCATCTAATTTCTTTGTTCTCTTGGCAATTTTGTATGTGACTGCCTTTAATTTTATTGGAATTTCATGCATGCTTTGAACAAAACAGAACAGGTTCTGAGGATTTATCAAATGCTGTTAATTTGTTTTAAATGATTCAAGCTAAATCATGCAAGTGTACATTATGTTAATAATCACTCAAGGCTGAAGGTGCATGTTTGAATTGTCATGGGCTATTGTGTATGTTGAGAATGAGATTGTGATCACTATGAAATCTGTTACAGATTTATTTGTGTATTCCCGACACACCCATTCTGTAGGTTCAGAGTTAGGTGCAGGGCGAGCTGGTACCATATGCACGTGACCTCTTGACACCATCAGGGAATCCCCTGTGTTTCTATTCCCACTCAATATAACCTCTCCATGGCCACGAGACGATGCGGAGCGAAACCAAAACACAATAAAAACACACTTACAATGCTAGATCTTTGTCTTCAACATCTCATTGCGTTGCACGTAGTTAAAACCAGGTGAAAATGCAGGTTTGGATTAAATTCATCAAAGTGCTGAAATTACTAACCCTACTCAATGCTGCAGAATTTTTTAAGAGTTGAACAACCGATCTCTAACCGCTAACCCCCACCAAAACCAAAAAGGAATTCCCCAAATATCCAGCTCCCCTTCCCCCTCTCTTTCTGTGGCGCTCACCCCTCCTCCAGTCATGCATCCTCTCACACACTAGATACTTGACACACACTTAACAGGATTTTTAGAATGCAAAGAAGCTGCACTTATTCGTTTTTGGTGTCTTGTTTTCACACATGGGTTACAATCTTCAGTTTTTGCATATTAGTGCTTTGGAGCAGCGGAAATTGGAATTTTAGAAGAAAGAATTCTCACGCTTCAGGCAGAAATGAAAGCACTGGTTTCCAGCCACCTGGCAGTCCAGGAATACCTGTGGTTTTCACAGACATCGCTCTGTGTGTATTAAACAGAAGCTTGTGTATTAGCTGTTGGACTTGACCACATTGTTGTTTCCTCAGCTTTGAGGAAGAACTTGCACAGTTTTGCAGTTTACTCAGAACCGTGATACAGATATTTTTTCCTATATTACAAAACTTCATTTACAGATGTCTTTAATCTGTTGGAGAATTGTCATCTCAGCTTGACTGCATTTTAATGCATAATACTTTTTCCGTCCTCTACATTTCAGAAGAAATGTACTATTGTTCGTTAGGAAAATGAAAACGACATGTGATTTGAGATGAATCAATGTGCCTGTTGAACTGGTTTACAGATTCCACAGAATGATTCATTTGTGAATTCGATGGATCTGATTCAGTGTTATTTTAGAGTTATTTATAAACTGCTAATTATTCCTTAAAACACAATTACTAATATGTTTTAAATGCTATTTCAGAGTCTTTTTACCTCACAATTTGATGTTTAATTTAGTGTTACTTGACATTTCTGCAATTATTTGCGAAATCAACTAGCTACTATTTATTTTTGTTATAATTTTTAAGAAATTTCAGTGATTCTATCAGAGCAAATCTTGAGTTAAGAGTTCACTTAAATTCACTGAGCTGATTAAATAAATTAATATGCAGCATTATTAACATTATTGCTTGCTTAATTGTGGATTATATGTATGCATCTACAATTGTTTTTTTTTTTTTGGACTAAATTAATGTGTGGTTAGTACTATTACTTATGTAATGTTTCAACAGAGTAAATGTATATAGTGTATAGTTTTTGTGTACTTTGACACTGATGAACTCTAGGCATGAGTGTGCATGACTTTGCTATCACACTTTGCTATCAAGCTAAAGTTAATGAATCAACAGCCGTTTGCTGCTCTGAGGCTCGAGGACAGACAGGTGAGGGAGTGACATGGCCCCAGTCCAGCTGGAAATTCCCTTGTTTTGTTTATATGTTGTCCCAAGGACAATTTGGGAGGTATTTCAACATCTTCTTAAACAACAACAAAGAAGGAGGAAGTTCTAGCTTTTTTTTTTTTTTTGGCCCTGCTATTCAAGGGGCCCATATATGCTCTTGTGTTATTCAGCGAAACACAACCTGATCACGTTTTTGAAGTTGAGCCAGGTGTGGTCAAGTTCTGTTTGAAGCTCTATTGTATGCCAGTAACGAATGCTTAAATATCCCTTAAGACAGATAGGAAAAGTCAAACATTGTTCAACAAAAGTTGTTTTTATACAATGCTTTGACAAAAAGAAGGTAGTATGTTCAGTTCTTGGCCAGTACTTGTCGGACTATCTGTGAAGACACTGCTTTATCTCTCTATTGAATGTTTTGCACTTATACTTCCTGTACATTCTTGTCTGCACATATCTCAGCTTTTTTTCATTAATCTGATATGTAGAGTTTCAGCCAGGATCACTTACAATGACACATCTGTTTGCTATAAGAGTCACCCGCCGGTCCTCGTGATTTTTTTTTTTGAAACAATAATCTTGTTTAAAGGTAAAATGTGTCATTTCTGTGTACTAGCATCACCGAATGGAAATGCAAATATAAAGATTGTTTCCTCAGCTGTTCCAGGAAGCTAAAATCCTAATTTAATGAATGTTATCCTCCTTTGCTTGCTTTGATAGTATTTTCATATATATATATATATATATATATATATATATATATATATATATATATATATATATATATATATATATTATTATGACATTTATTAATATTTTGAATAAATCTTTATTCTTTTACTTTTTTAGTAATTTTTGTGCTTTTAATTTTTATTAGTTTTTAATTTTAATTTTATATTTTCCTTAGTACTTTATTCATTTTAAAACTGGTATTTATTACTGCAACTCAAATTTACTTGTTTAAATGTTATTGAATGTGCTTAAAAAAATGTTTTTCCCTCACAGCATTTCTAATTTCCATTTAATGTGTCCCTATTATTGATTTTTTTATTTTTATTACCTTTCATGCAGTGTGACACAGCTCTGAGTGAATGAAAAGATCCTGCAATTTTTTAATCTGAAAGTGCACCGTGTATAAAGTTATTGTCTCTCTAAAGAAAGTTGACTGGATCATTGAAACGAGTCATTTTTAAAACGAATCCCAAGCCATTTCATGTTAACGTCAACATGGAACATTAGCACATTGCCCACCCACTTGTTGGTCTTTTCGCGTTGCCCTATGTTCCATTCGGAAGGGCTCTTCCCTACGCCCTAATATCTTCAAAGGGGTTTACCCTTCAGAGTGAGAATCGAAGGGTTAAAGGGTGTAGGGGACCAAACAACTGTTTCTTGTAGTGCCCTTCTGCATCATCATCATCACGTGCCCACACAGAGATGCAATAAAATCTGCGCAAAGGATCATATGAGCCCGAAGTGTCCACCAGTTGTAGCCTTCAAAATGCTTCATTTCGAAGGGACCTTTAAAGTAGCCAGTTTTGAGCACTTCGGTTTGGAACGACCCTTCAATATGGCGGCCATGATTGTTTTCACTCCGAAGGGCCCTCTGGAGCCTGATATATCCCATTTGGAACGCACCTCTAGTCTGAATGAAAATGTAAATTCATTCTGTGCCACTAAGTGCCGCTTTTGGAGCGATAAAATAACGGTTTCCTGGTAACTCTGTACACAAAGCAGCACTATGCTCACAAGCAGAGAAAATTTATAAGAGACATGCCACTTCCACAATCCTCAATACAACTATATAAGGAAAACCCATGACAGCAAAGATGGCGGTTGTATGCACATGTCCCGCTACTCTCGCTGGAAAGCCAATCATCTGCTTTTAACAGTCAAGCTGGGAAACACTTAAGCCTATCGTCTGGTTCCACTGATGCGCACAATTGAGGAACCCTTGCGCATGCGTAGTAAAAGTGCATTAGTGCCTTGCCTAAAAGGACTTTGTCACAAGTGATTTATCAGCATTGTTGAGGGTAACGCATGACAAGTAATTGAGTTACGTAATCAGATTACTTTTTTCAAGTAACTAGTAAAGTAATGCATTACTTTTTAATTTACAAAAGAATATATAAAGTTGCTTTTTCAAATATATAACGCAAGTTACTTTTTTTCTTTTCCAATTTATTGATTGACATCTCTCCTGTCCCCATGTCGACAGAAATCTGTTACTGTAGTTCTAAAATAAATATGAATATGCATTAATTCATCTCACTACACACAGTTTCAATATTCCTCAAAATTAATAAAAAATAATGCATCTCAGAATGGCACAAACCTGCAATAATTAAATGTTAAACAACACAATATATTTTATGGATTTAATCCCATTCTGCAAACCAATGTCTTTGCTTCTGATCTTGGATGATCCAGTTGAACCATACTATTAATCAAAAATTAGAGAAACATGACAAACATTTGTAGTTGAAATTTCTTCTTCTGCATTCTACTGTACGTAAATTTAAATTTACTTTTCTCTTCAGCCAGAGGCATATTCATTTCACCTTTGGTGTGAAAAGGCTTTTATATTTGCCAAAAACTTTTATTTTTATTTTAAAAACAAACGAGCAAGCCCTGTCCAGATTTAAAAAGAAATGCAAAAGTAACGTAACAAATTATTTTCCATAATGTGTTTATTTATCAAGTAGCAAAATTAGTTACTTTTTTATGGAGTAAAGCAATATTGTAATGCATTACTTTTAAAAGTAACTTTCCACAACACTGTTTATCAGGCATTACAGTATAGGCAATATGAATTAAATATGAGACCAATTGGACCAACCGCTGCAGATTAGCATCATGCAAAGGAGGGGTTTGGAAAAACTAAATCATTGAGCGAATCATTTGGAAGTCTTTGAATAAGTAAGGTAAAAAAATAAATGCATATTAAAAGACAATGAAATTTTTTGACCTTGCATGCATGTAAGGTTGCAGCTGGGGACTCCCAAAACCAAAATATGAACCTTTCATTAACCATAATATAGAGACACTTTAAGTGTGAGTCTGTCATCTAATATTTGTTGTATTTCATATATTTGAATGTTTTTTAATAGTTGTAGTTAACCGTAACAACACTGGTTTGATATTAATTCTGTCCATTCTAAGAGCTAACTAATGTTTTCAGCTGTCCTTCCTGTCTTGTGCAACACTGGTTGCTTTTCTCTTGTGCAATGTGCTGCATAACACCAAAGTGAGGAAATTTACATAGAAAACCCCCATACATCCAGGTAACCGTCTGTTCCTTTAGTTGAAAAAAACTGAAGGACGGTTACTAGAGTGCACGTCTTCGCTGCCTTATGTTGTTGTTGTTTTTTTGCATGGAGTTTTAATCTCTGACTAGTTTTAGCATTAGAACACCATGGAAATACTGCAATGTTTGACTATATATCTACATTGCACTGCAAATTTGTAATTGTTTTTGCAATGCATATTGTTTACACCCTATATATATATATATATATATATATATATATATATATATATATATATAGAGCACCCATTTGACATTATATTAACTGTATCACCATATAACATGCTTGTTTGTGTTCTGTACAGGAGCTTAAAAGCTTTAAGAGTTTCGTGAAGCAGAGACCACCCTTTGATATTGTCATTGACGGTCTTAATGTGGCTAACACAACACCCAAAGCCACCCACTCTGAGACGGTAAGTGATGGTAACTTCACTGCTTTGGATGTTCCAAGACAGGGCTGATTTGTCTGTGACCTTTTAAATCACTTATTTGTCTAGACAGTCAACCTACTCTGATTTAATGCTTTAAAGCTGCCAAAAATATGTTTGTTTACCTTAATACTATAGTGTTCAACTGGTCAGAATAAATAAAAAAAACACATAAAACCAGAAGTAAGTGCCATATGTGCCACTAGGGAGCAATGCTAAGCATGGTTTTAATGCAGCAGAACAGGTTTAGGGAACAGTGCCAATTTCTCAAAGTTTCCAACCCGAAAGACCCCAAAAACTGTTTAACAAAACCCATGAAACCCACAGTTACTCATATTAAAAATTAGGGAAATTCAGTTTCCATGTAATGTTAAACAGAACGTGTTACACACCCTCCCTCCTACAAGGTAGTGTCAGTCCCAGACAGAAATGGCTTTAAAATTGGTTATGCTCCATTATAATAATACCTAAGGGATTTTTTGCCAACAAATAGGCTAATATTTTAGATGAGTACCCACTCCCACCACCCATTAACCGACAACCAGTGACTTTCAATGGCCTAGGACCATTGAGTAACATTAAAGAGACAGCTCATTCTGTCATTATTTACAAACCTTCCACTTATTCCAAACCTGTATGAGTTTCTTTCGTCTGTTGAGCTCAAAAGAATATTATTTAAAGTTGTGGGTGACCAAAAAATTGGTCTTTCATTGCATTTTATCCAGTCAGTGGATCCCACAAACTCTTTGGTTACCAATATTGTTTAAAATATCTTCTTTTGAAACTCATACAGTTGAGTAAATAATAACCAAGTTTTCATTTTCGGATGAACTATCCCTTTAAGGCAAGAGACCACAAGTAAAGAAAGTAAAATTTTAACTAACATTTTATAGCCTAAATAAACTTTATAGACTACAAAGAGGATTTTGTGCAATGGGAAGGTTCTCCAAAAGAACCATTTGAAAACCTTCATTTTTAAGAGCATAAATCCCCTTACTTCCCCAGTTAGGTAATCAAAGTTCATTAAGACAGTGACTTTGTATTACAAGCTTCTTGAAACCTTTTCAAACTCTTTGTGTCATTTTGTTGACGTATTGTATTTTTTACAGAGGGAATTTTGGATATCTATTTTTATCATTTAATAAATCAGTAAATGATGGAAGCCTGTTTCCACCAGTGATTTTAAAAGTAGAAAAGGTAATTGCAAGTTTTTATCTCACAATTCTAACTTTTTTGCGCAATTGCGAGTTTTCATTTTAATACAGTGTTGCATAATACAAACTCGCAATTCTGAGAAAAAAAAAAAGTTAAAATAGCAAGATATAAAATTGCAGTTCTGAGAAAAGTCAGAATTTTAAGTTTATATCTCACAATTCTGACTTTATATAACACGCAATTGCGATCTCTCAATTCTGAAAAAAAAAGTTAGAATTGCAAGTTTGTATTACGCAATTCTGAGAAACAAAAAATCTGAATTATGTGATGATAATTTGAAGTTACTTTTGTTATTATTTTTCAGGGCTTTGTCCACAACTAGAATAAAAATCACCCTGTTTTTAAGAAATAAAATGTATATTAGAACTTATGACACAGTAACTATTTCCTCTGTAAAATCCTTAAGAATATACTGTTAATAGGAATAAAACGAGTACGTTTGCTGTAAATAAGTGTTACAGAAGTGGAGATTTCTGGCTTGGGGCATGAGAAGAAACTCATTTAAAGAAAACGGCCTTTAACCACACAATACAGTATTGTAATTGTAATGAAAGTGTAATAAAATTAACACTTAAATGTGTATTTAACACATTTTCTTTCCACGAGACTGAAAGAGGACAAATTATGGAAGCAAAATAGCCCAAAATAAATACATTTACCAGTGCATTATTATTTTATTTAATTTTTTATTCCTGTAGTGTTTTGCTTCAACAGATATGATAACATTAAGCTACAAATTCTGATGTAACACAAAGTCCCTTGACCTTCGACCAGATCCTTTTGCTTTCTGCCCACTCATCAATGGCTTCCATTTGAACGTCACACAGTCACACATTATTAACACGGACGCTCCCCATAGCAATTGTACACGGAGGCAGGGGATTTACATTCATTTTGCTATGACTAACCCTGTATTTTAAGTCTGACATGTGCCTTTTGTGGGCAAGTTTATTTTTGGTGCTAACATTTACCCTACTTCCACGCTGACTGGCGCATTCATTGATATGCTAAGAATTAACCGGATTTTTCTGCACACAGTCTGAGCAGGGTGTGAAAGGGAAATGAAGTGAATCTGTGGCCAAAGTAGGTCTATATGATTTGTTTACAGGCTAAGAAACCAGACTGTATGCAAGAAAGTGATTGTAAATTTACAAGACTAACATGCTGGAAGGAAGTGCATCTAGAAATTCTAAAGTAAAGGTGACTATAAACAGAGGTTAAGGGTGGATTGTAAAACAGTGTGCTACTGTACTGTGTGTGTACGGTGCTTTCCAGAGTGAAACAGCCCATCTGTGGCTCACCGTCCACTTCCTTATCATGAATTAGCAGAAAATGATCACACCTGCAATTCCACATTTAACACTTCCTCATGTCTGAAATAAGCAAAAAGAAAGGATACAAGAGAAACTGGAATTCATTGGGACTCACTTTGCATATTCAAACTGTAGATATCATTACAGTTATCAAAATTTTCGTGAGGAATATATTTAGAAAGATAAGACAATGCAGCTGGTCTATGCAATGGTGTTATGCATGCATATGTACACACACACGCACACATATATATATATAGCATTTATTTTTAAAAACTGTTTTTTTATATATCTGTGCAATGTATCTATACTGTTATTACAACTAAAATATTTTTCTGATCTAACTTTTCACAATAATTACATTGTTTTCTAACCAACTGTTTCAAAATTTAATGTTTTGCTGGATTTGCTGGAAAAGTAATCTTTAAAAATAGTATTTTATTATACTACTGTTTTTTATTTTATTTTAATAATTTTTATTTTATTTCATGTTATATGTAATATTAAAAAAAAAATTTTTTGCACTACTGTTCTAGATTGTCTACTCATTAACATATTGTTAATATAAAAATAAAACATCCATCTAAAAATGAAACGTTAATTAGTCACAACTTCCTGGTGCTAGACGTTTGTTACTGCTGGAAGTAAAATTACAACAATATATATATAAAAAATTATCATATTATAAATAATTAGACCTGTCTTATGAATAGTTCATGCAAGTATGGAGTGTTAAATATGAAAATCTACATACAAAGACCCTTGGATATTTTTAGCAAACAGTTGTAACCTTTACTGCCTGTACTTTGTATGGGGGGTATTGGAAAAACAACTTCCTGTGTAATCAGGAAACTCCCCCTCCTGGTTTGTGCGTAAGTGGGTGGTACAGAAGTAGGTTAAAACAATGTGAGCAAGAATAATTTCCCTACAGCTGATCTGCTAAAGGTCCTAAATTCATCGGCAATGCCGAGGGAAATTCCTCCAAAAAAGTCATGAGTTGCAGCTTATTTCATAGAGAACCATCTGAATGAACCGAGGTCTCTCATTCATTAAAGAAATCATGAATGACCTCATTCATGTCTAATATCTAAACAGAAATGGTAAAAAGGTCACAGAGAGTGTGAATTATCTCTGCAGTTGCTAGCAGTTGTGTCGGAGCTGGAACAGCAGGGACTGAACATCCTGGTCCTTGGCAGGAAGCACATGCTACAACCTTCCGGAATTGGGATAGACAAAACATGAACAAGATCAAGCAGAAAGCCCACTGCTTCTTCA